>NW_014569533.1:0-80555 GCF_000743755.1 Blastocystis sp. subtype 4 | reverse complement strand
CTACAAGGTGGATGAGAGTGGAAAGGTGACTCGTCTGCGACGTGAGTGCCCTGTCTGTGGAGCTGGTGTCTTCATGGCTAAGCATCATGATCGTAACACCTGTGGTCGTTGC
Source organism: Blastocystis sp. subtype 4 (assembly GCF_000743755.1). NCBI lineage: Eukaryota > Bigyra > Opalinata > Blastocystidae > Blastocystis > Blastocystis sp. subtype 4. The sequence goes on along the minus strand of NW_014569533.1, from coordinate 80,443 downwards.
GGAAACTCCTTCAAGTGAGCAATTGTGTGATTACTCTGTTGGATGTGTTGTTTGTTGCTGAAAATGCTGTTTATATGATTATCTGTGAATAGAGGAGGTAGTCGAAGATCACTATCTTTTTCAATGCAGCAGAAATCTCTTAATGTTTGTGGTCGTGTGTTAATAATGTGTATAAGGAATAGATCTGTTCCCTCCGTATGTTTGTGATGCTATGAATCATGGCTTTGCCGGAGAAGTTTATACAGATATGATCCCTGAAGGCAGAAAAGCTATTGGAACACATAACGGTACTTTTCATTCAGATGAGACACTTTCTGTTCCAATGCTCAGACTTCTCCCCGAATACAGGACCCATGGTATATAGATTAATGTGATTTGTAAGAATAGTTATTGTAAGAACCCGTAACCAAGATCTTCTCAACCAGTGTGATATTGTGGTTGATGTAGGTGGCGAATATGATGAAACGAAGTACGATAATTGAGGTATGGAGACATAGAAATCACTTCGATCATCATCAGAAGGGCTATTACGCAACGTTCGATGATCAGCATAAGACAAAGATGAGTTCTGCAGGACTTGTGTAGGAATAGAGAGTGGGTTGTGAAGTAGTTGGAAGCATTTTGGAAAGCAAATCATTCAGCAATTCTATCCTGACATTACGGATGATGCTACATTAACTAGAATTCAAGAGAAGATGTATAGCGCTTTCATTGAAGAGATTGATGGTGTTGACAATGGAATTGATTCAGCAACTGGAGAAAAGAATTATAAGGTCACTACTACAGTTTCGAGCCGTATTTCTCGTCTGCGTCCTGCTTGGAATGAAGAGTACACAACAGAGAAAGAGATTGAATGTTTCCGTCTGGCAATGGGAATAATGATGGAAGAACTCGCATATCATCTTCATGAACAGGTCGAAGTATTGCTTCCTGCCCGTCAGATCGTGGAACATGTGAGAGATGATGGAGAGTGTAAGGAATAGGCAGTAAATGTAACATCAGAGCCTATTTTGGTGTTGGAGAATTATTGCCCTTATCTGGAACATTTGTATGAGATCGAGAAAGAGCGTGGAATGGAAGGTTATTTCAAGTTTGTGATCTTTCAGGGAAGTGATCAAGGATGGCGTGTGAAGGCTGTGAATATAAGTATTGAATCGTTTGCACTTCGTCAACAATTACTCCCTCATTCGTTGGGACTTCGTGATGAAGAATTGTGTCAAAGTTGTGGAATTGAGGGATGTGTATTCGTCCATATCAATGGATTTATGGGAGTAAACAAAACAAAGGAAGGGGCTCTTGAAATGGCAAGAAAGTCTCTTTGATGTGTTTCTTAACAAACAAATCATGTTCTAACTCGTTTCTCTGTGTATTTCATCATCTCACTACCCGCATAAATGGCCTAGTTCTTAGAATCTCCCCCTCTTTCTTACAGCCTGTTGTGTTTTACGAAGCATCTTCCCCTTCTTCTTTTGTCGACTCAATGGAGTGTGTTCCAAACCTCGATCAACATCATTCTTCAAATTCTTCCTTTCCTTCTCATCCAAATACTTCGAATTAACTTCCAGAGCCTAATCATGACATCTATCCTATTCTCACACCTTTTGTAGTACAGTCTGAATCTGTCTCTCATCCATCAATACTTTCATCCCCTTTGCTGACTCCACAGTCTTTTTATCCATTCCTTTGGTAATATTTACTAACACCTTGTAGGTATAACCCTGAGCCATCAAATAACGTTGACGATTCAACGCATTACCCACTTCCTACATTTTAATCCTTTCGTTCAATCACACTTTCGTATCTCGACTTACTAAGGTATAGAAGAAGGCTTGTGCATCCGAACCCATCCCAATTTTGGGACGCAAAATACGACCAAGACGTTGAGCTTCTTGTCGACGTGATCCTTCTTGTCCTTCCACTTGAATTAGTACTGTTGCTTCTGGCAGATCGATCGAGGTATCACCAATCTTACTCAGAAACACCACATTTCGATCACTTCGTTGTCTAAAATCGCTCAAATCATGCTTTCGCTTCGAGTCACTGGTACTTCCTGTCAACACAGGATAACCAAACAGATCAGCAAATACTCGCAAGGGATAAATACTGTCACAGAACACAAGGATCTTATCTCTACACTTCATTCTCACTTCATTCATCAACCCTCGCTTCTCATGCAAATCTAAGAGGAATGCCAATGCACGAAGTTTCTCTGGATTCAATACTCCGAGGAGTTTCTTCTTGCCATAATCTGTTTGACGCAAATACGCTTCGTAAAAGAGGGGATGCATATCACACCACACTTCCAGACACTTTACAGGTGACAAATATCCTTTCTATTTCTAACATTCCTAAAAGAGTAATACATTTGTCAAATCCATCCAATTGGCTTCATACAGTTTTGGTCCAATTAGGAAATCCAGATCCTTGATTTTGTCATCCTCTCTTACCAACGTAGCTGTTAAGCCCAGCTTGCAATGGGCCTTCACAGTCGATACAACCTTCTGAAAGCTTGCAGCTGGACACACATGTACTTCATCGAGAATCAGCAATCCCCATTCACGACGTTCGATCTCGTTCAATAAGGCTTCTCGCTCCTGACGAATCTTTTTCCCGCGGAACAGTTGATAGTAAGTTGTGATAAGAATACATGGGCCAGAAATCGGCTCTAATTTGTCTTTTACCATAAGTTTAACACGTCCTTCCGCAACATCACAGAAAGAAAGGAATGAATCACGCCATTGCAATGCCGACAGATTACTGTTACAAACAACAATACAACTCTTCTTCATTGTAGTGGCAGCTGTAATTCCAACCAATGTCTTTCCCTACCCTGAATGCAAGATTCCATTCTTACTGCACCACAAGGCAATACAATGAGGCCTGAACGAGCCCGACTATTGCCAAACATTTTATTCAAACACCGTTCTTGATACGGACGTAAATGAGTTGATGGGGCTAGATGAATGCGGAAACTGCGATTGCGAGGATCGTGATGAAAATCGTATTCTTCCATCATTGGGAAGTTGTGCATCTTCGCAACCTCCTTCACTCGAGTAGCCATGCCATCACGAATGGGAAAGGATACAATCATCTTGGTTTTCTCTAATTCTACATCTTCTTCCACAGGCTCATCATCTCCATCCATCAACTCGGGATCTAATCGCTATCCATGAACTCATCAAATGATTCCAACAAGAACATCCAGATTATCTTCGCGTTCAACATATCGCTCTTCCTGTGCCACTTCTTCATCCCATTCCTATACTTCATACAACTTATCTCCGATACATCGTCCGAGAGTCGACAATCATCCACATCTTTGATTTGTAATAGTTTTTGACGAATTGATACATTATTTGCTTCTACTTGTTTGTTAAGAGACCATATTCACAAGATCAAGGATATTCTATACTTTCCATTGCGAAGAACTAACTTTGCTTTACCATAGGTGGCAGTTTTCCTTTTGATATGGTCGATCATCTCAGTTGTTAGTTCCACTTTAGACATTTGTTCCAATCGATTGATAATTAGATCGGTCTCTAATCCAACAGATACAGCACCATATAAAGAAGAGTCCGTAATTCGATATTCATGGATGAATTGAGGTCGAGAGAGTGGTTCTGCGATTGCTGTTAGAAAGTCCGTTGCCTAGCCATAACAGCATACATAAATCGATACTTTCTCATAGAGTCTCGAAGAAACGTCTAAAAAGATTCGAAAATTGGGACATACCCACAGTGGCTTCGTCTCGTGATTCTCTTTGAGTCGTAACATGCTAAAATCAATCACACCCAATCCCCCATCTATTCTAAATACTTTGCTGAAATATGTACCGATATCGTATTCATCTGCCATATCCATATCAATGTCATCATCAAGACTGGCATCCTACTAAATCATTGGATACTCAATTCAAGACGATCACATCCATGGCATCAAAGTCATCATCCTCAACTTTGTAGTGAGGCATTCTTCGTGGAGAAAATGACGAAAAACGAATTGTCGTAGCGCTCCAACTCGTGGATTAAACGTCATTCTATTCCCTTTCATTTATCATCGCTTTGTTTAGGCTTCAAGTAGGTCGTATGCATTTTGGTTGAGCAGAAGTCTAATGTCGTCTAGACAAACTAATGCCAATTGACAGCGCTCTTCTTGCTTCTCTTGAAGGACCAAATGAGTTTGAAACTTTAAAATCTGCAGTTGAAAAGGACCCTGATGATTTCAGCTCATGGAGTGACTTACTCGGTAAGCTAGATGACCAAGTGGGTTTAAAAGGTAATGCATAATTGGTAGGATATTGCTACTGTTCGTAAATACTATGACACGTTCTTGACTCGTTTCCCTCTTTGTTACGGCTATTGGAAGAAGGTTTTGTTTAATTCTTCTATATTGATTGAATAGTACTGCGACAATGAAATCAAGAGAGGAAGCTTACAAGATCCAGCCACAGTTCAACGAGTGAAGAGTATTTGGCTCCGTGGTGTTGAAGCTGCTCCCTACTGTGTTGTATGTATGCTCAAAGAGTATGAGCCATAGGATATGTGGATATACTTTATGACGTTCGCTTCGGTATATTTAATATCGGAAGCAAGAGAGTATGACTTTCTCAGTTGATAAATGATCTTTAGATACTTCAAGAAGGCTGTATCGCTTGTAGGAACTGATCCCAAAAGTGGCAAGTTATGGGATAATTATGTGATGTTCGAGACATCTTGTGTACGTCTGTCTCTCTCATTTCATTTTAGAATACCCCTGAAACTGTAGCCGCTTTGTACAGTCAAATTCTCTCAACTCCATTCAAGGATATACAGAGCTATTGGGACCCATTTATGGCATTCGCTTCACAAGAAACTGTACAAGTGTTAGCCACTAAAGAGGAGTTGGATGCTTTGGAAAGTGCTTATGAAGAAGATGTGTCGAATAAGTTGAGTATTTTTGGAATTCCAAAATCATGAATAGAGAGTGATGAAGAGAAAGTATTGGTCATGAAGCAGATGTTGATCGATCTGAGGAAGGCAACATTTGAAGTATGTCTGTTCGTTATTTGTTAGACTATAGGCTACATTAAAGGAAGTGAAGGAACGTGAAGGATATGAGAAGCGATTCAAGCGATTGTATTTCCATGTGAAGCCTTTAGGTCAGAACGATCTAACCAATTGGAGGAATTACTTGGATTATGAACTGATTCACGGGAATGTGGTAGTAATGGTTAGGAGTGATGAAGACTAGAACAGTATCACAGTGTTATTTGAGCGCTGTTTGATTCCATGTGCTCTATATGAGGAGTTCTGGATGCGATATGTAGAATGGGCTGTATGAACTAAACAGAGTGAATGATGAATAGCATTTGGCTCGAGGGAATGAGGATACAATGCAGATTGTTGATCGCTGTCTCCAGACATATCTTCCTAAGAGTGTCTCCATGTTGCTGTTGAAGGCTCAATTGCTAGAGGAAGTGGATCGAGTTGATGAGACACGCCAGTATCTCGACTCCATTCTTGAGACCACATGTCCTCAGTTGCTTGAAGCATCAATCTTCTATGTAGAGTTGTTGCTACGACATAACGATCGTGATGGAGCTGAAGAACTGATGGAACGTTTGGCCACAGAAGGTTGATATGATAGATGAGAATGATGGATAGACTATGGTCAGGATGCAAATGCATTCATTGCAGTTTACATAGCGAACTATTACTGGAAGGTACGTAAAGACATCTCACGAGCACGTAGTGTATTTGGGGATAACAAGGTCCGTTGTGCTGAATCGCTCGTATTCTGGAAGTTCTATTTGAATTTCGAATATTCTGTTGCAGAGAAGCCTGCAGAGGCCTTGTTGGCTCTATTGAATGATTGCTTGGCTTCGTCTCTCAGTCATCAAGACAAAGTGAGTCTCTATGAGTTGTATCTACACTATTCTTCCACCATCTGTACAGATGTGCAGGATTTACTCCGATTGAAGGCTGATTATTCAGTTTGGAAGTTGGCTGCACGTGCTGAACAGGCTGCACAACAAGAAGAACGGGCTTCACAAAAGAGAACTGCACCAAGTGCTCCTGTAGTACCTACACAGTCGATCCCCGCTTCACAACCTGTCCAGTCACAACAAACACAGATGGCTTCATATCCAGCCATTCCTGGTACTGTTCCTGGAACAATGCCTGCTATGCCTGCCATGCCTACAGATCCCAACAGTCCTGAATATGCTCAGTACTATTACCAGTACTATCAGTATTATGGATATCCACAAGCAGCAGCGACTCCTGCACCTCAATATTGTGTTTGTTACAAACAAATTGAATGAAACTACAGTGTAGCTATGAGGTGAACGCTTCTGATCGACCTCGGAATTCTTCTGACGATGACGAATCTCGGAGTTCTGCTTTTAACAACAAGTTCCGCAAACAGATATTCCCATACTGGCGAACACTATCACACCAATGATTCTGCAAATTCGATAGAGCTTCTGATATTCCTTGAACCATCTTCATATGAATCATAATAGCATTCCACTTACCTTTGAACTAAGAATTGCCATACTACTCTGGATGATTCGAATAAGCATTTGAAGTGACTGGAGAGACACAAAGCGATTTGGAGAAGTTAACGCTGCTTTTGCATTTGGGAATACAATGGAGAAGAAAGAACGTTGATAATCCGCGGGAATAATGAATAATGTGCACTCTACTTGCCGTAAAAAGAGGACTTCTCGTGATGAATCCTTCCAAGGCCATGCTTTGACAAAAAAACGAGCAGCAACATTAGCTAACTCAGGTTGAGTAAGAATCACATTGTATAGACACTTTGAAACCATACTAAATGACGACTAGGCATGAGTAAACACACATAGAGATACAAGAATGATTGAAGAACGAAACAAACCCAAAATAGAATTCAGAAGAACTATTGGGAAAGGTCGAATGAAAAACCTGGAACAGAAATCCAACAGATAACTCATTTGTCTGTGATACAAGAATACACAAGGATCACTTCGGTTGTGATCTGTCATTTCATCATGTTGCATGTTTCGAGTATTGATAACCATCTGAGATAATTCCCCAACATTACAGCTTTGCTCAAACACGAGAGACGATTCGACTTGCTCTGCAAAAAAAAGTGTGAAGGCACTGAGAAAATCATTTCGAATGGAAGGCACTGCGAAGTAGAAACAGCGTAGAAACGATTTTAAATAGAACAACTTGCATGCATCTTCTGTATCCAATTCCTTGATAATTGTGAAAATGAGGAACCGTCGATTCAGTGACCCATTTTCGGCACTTTTACGACGCACTACAGATTAACCAAATGATCTTATATCACTTATTGAGACGATTTCTGGTCGAATAATGGTTTGCCGATGTGTTTGTTGTGTGTAATATGCTAATTGACGCATGGCAGACTTGACAGCCATTCCATCTTGTAGTTGAAGAGGCGTCTACGATCACATACTATCAATTTGCCAACAAAATGAGTCACCATGATCGGAAGAAGAATGAAACATGTCACAGGAATCTGAATCATCATGTCATTCGGTGCATCAGGTCGAGACTGAAATAAAACACGATACATGGCGAAGAGAAGCATGCCAACATCTTCAGGAGACCATGCTGCATTGGTCATTGCAATTTGGCTTGCATACTAATCATTAGTTTCTTTTCATAACTCAAACATTCTTTGGAATTGACGGAGTTGCTGCGAAGCGTATTTGATTAATTCCATCCATCTCATTCCGCTGCAGCTGTTGGCTCACCAACTCTTCAATTGATGAATGATGAGAGTATTTCATCTCCTTAAACTGTGGTGACTGCGAAAACGAATACAGTCGTTTTAAGTTTAGTCGACTCGGTGAACTAACATCCGAAAACCCATCTTCATTTTCAATAACTACAAACAATCGTACCAACAACATACGAAGGAGGAGGAGTGAAATGTAGTTGTTGAACACCTTGAGCAAGGTAGGGATTATAAGTTCCATTGACGAACCCCTTTTCTGTCTCTGGACGCTTACAATCACTCGATTGCACAACTTGAACATTGCTGTGAGAAGGAAGCAAACTTTCTGCTCCATTCATCTAATTCATGAGAAGTGATAACCATTCTCACATTCACGGTACTATAGACCAATGATTGTTGGTTGGGAAGCTGATAGCCCGAAATAAGATAGCCACCATAGGTAGCTAAACCATCTTTCACGTACATAGGAGAATTGCTAATGCTTGTGAAAGACATCGAACGTGAAAGAGTATCAATTCTGTTCAATATTGTTCCAATTGAACACTATGCAGAAGAATATACAGCTATCACCTGTAAAGAAAACTTAATCTGTGGGGTTTATTGTGCGTCAGTGTCAGAAAAAAGGCCATTTTTGTTTGTGTCTGTTAACACATGATTTGTTGATGAGGATCAAACAAGAGCCTAGAAAGATAGAGAAGACGAGTATAGAAGGTGATACAGTCAATGAAGAAGAATGACAAGGATGAATGCACACAGTTTTGTCTGCGAAGGAAGTATCAAGGTAATAGAATTAAGCTAATTCAGCAACCATTTTGGAGTACGAATTGAGTTAGTACTCAGAACTATCACAACGATAATGAACTATTCTCTCCGGAAAATAACAAGAGTAGAATGGAAAAGATGATTAGAATGTCAATGATCATGAAAACAAACATCACAATTAGCTTATGAAAAACCCGGAAGTCCTCTGAACCCATCCCGAACCGTTTCTATTAGATAGTTTGCAAACATTTTACTATCTTTTGAGACACCTTGACCTATCACAATCTCATCTCCCAAGCTCTGCTCCATACTATTAACAGACCAGTTCCACTAGTGGGCATAAAAACACCTTCACTGAATAGTCACACATATTGGAATAGATCAAATCCTATACTACCATTACGGATCCAAAGAGTTGTTCCCTCTGAGGTGGACACCAGAACTAACTTGGAAGCAGCTGTATCAATGATCATTCGATCTCTGATATCAACTGAGTTATTGTTCAGAACCATAATCGAAGCATTCCCTTCACTCTCCATAGTAAATACTTTGAATTCATTCTCTTCCAGTAACAACGGATATCACAGTCATGATTATCCCATACTACAGACTGTGTCAAAGCACGCCCAATCCTAACTTCAGATCCAGAAGATAACTTAGTCAATAAGGGAACCGATACATTCAACTGGTTCACTCCAGAGAGGAAAATTAACTCCTCGAACCCAGCACCAGTAACCTTCTAACAATCAATATTGTTTCTCGTCATTACAGTGAAATACGTCTTATATTGCTGCACTGTTATAACAGGATCAAATTCCAGAGAAAATGAAGTCTGATCCACAGTGAATGATACTGGTATCATTCGTATTTGCAGTTCATTAACTGAAAGAATAACAGAATAATAGGCACAATTTCTGGCTTGACAATCTCCCCCCTAATTATTGATTCTACATGAGATCACCCGTTCTTGCTCATAATCCTAAGTTGAAGCTTGTCAGAAATAGGTCCATTCTTGATTAGGGTAATCAGAAACCAATTGGATAAGAGATAACACAGAATATAGAGTAATGATGACATCCAAATAGGACTGTAACAGGAACAGGTGGTCTGATGTTCACGAGTGCTTGTATACAATGGAAATATTATTGAAAGCATCAATTTAATGAAATGTAGTCATTCTAACTAGTAATTTAGTAATAATCCCAGTATAAGATCTATAACTATTCTTCGTTCATTATATTCACAGAAGAAATGAAGACAAACATTCTACATGTATTCTTCTAATTCACGTGAAATAGATGCAACACGATGTATGAGAGCCGGTAAAAACTGTATCCCAAAGAATAAAGAATAAGAAAGAAGTACGGAATTGAGATGACTGGTAATCATATTTTTGTTCTCCAATCATATTCGAATAGATGAAAAGGGGAGGAAGGTGCTGTCATAAATAGTTGATTATGATTGTTGTAATCGTTACCGACCTGTATAACTCCACAAACAATGGTACTACAGTTTCTGCACGCCGACTTGTTGATGCATTACAGGCCAGAGGCCATGAAGTTCGTATTATCTGCACAGGGACAGAAGGTCCCAATAAGTATATTGTTCAGAAGGTGGAGCACGGGTTGATTCCTACTGTTGCTTCATGGAATGGGATGGTATTTGGTAGGCCAGATGATTCTATCATCAATCGTGCTCTTGATGGAGCGGATATTGTGCACTGTTACATGCCGTTTCCACTTGAAAAGCGAGTCATGAAACTGGCTAAAAAACGTGGTATACCATGTACCACAGCTATGCACGTTCAGGCACAACATGTAACATACAACGCAGGTATGAGTCATTGTCCATTTTTGTCTGGGTGGATTTATGATTGGATCCGTATGTACTACTATAAGCATTTTGATCGAATTCACTGTCCAAGTCAGTTTATGGCTGATGAAATTGAGAAGCATCACTATGAGGCGAAGAAGTATGTGATTTCCAATGGAATTTGTTCTGCATTCAAGCCAAAAGAAGTTCCCAAAATTCCATCACTGAAAGGCAAGTTCTGCATTCTGATGGTTGGTCGTTTATCAAAAGAAAAGCGTCAAGATGTGCTCATTAAGGCATGCAAGATAAGTAAACATGCAGATTCGATACAATTGATTCTGGCTGGTCATGGACCAAAAGAGGAGAAGTATCGCAAACTGGCTCAGTGTCTCCCAAATCCAGTAATCTTTGGATTCTATTCCCAGAGTGATCTAGTGAACTTATACAACATGTGCGATCTGTATGTACATGCTGCTGATGTGGAGAGTGAGGCCATTTCCTGTATGGAAGCATTTGCATGTGGTCTTGTACCTGTGATCTCGAACAGTTCCATGTCTGCCACCAAGCAGTTCGCGCTAGACGAGAAGAGTCTCTTTAAGCATGGCAATGCCCAGGATTTGGCCGATCGCATTGACTACTGGTTCGAGCATCCAGAGGAAAAGAAGGCTCTGAGTCAGAAGTACGTCGAGGAGAGTAAAGTATTCGATTTCGATTATTGTGTTGATCGCATGATTGATATGTTCCAAGATGCAATTAATGAACGAGTTTAGTGTATTATATGTGAGTGATGTTTGATTCAAACATACCAAATCTCCATACCTCCATCAACATGAAGGACTGTTCCGCTGATATAGGAAGCTGCATCCGAAAGAAGAAAAGAAACTGTGTTAGCAACATCCTCGACTGTTCCTATTCGATGTAAAGCGATTTGATTCAAAAGCACATCCCTATCCTTAATGGATTGCGTCATTTCCGTTTGAATAAACCCAGGTGCTACGACATTCACGCGCACATTGTATCGCCCCATTTCTTTTGCTAAGCTACGGGAGTAGCCAATAAGTGCCGACTTGGTAGCCGCATATACACTTTGACCTGCTCTTCCGCCTGTACCAACAACACTGCCGATATTTACAATACTACCATATTTGGATTTCATCATGTACGGAAGGACAGACTGTGTTACAATCATTGTTCCAACTAGATTCGTTTGAATCAGTGCTTGAATATCATTATGTTTGTATTTAATGAAAATGCCATCCTTATTTATACCTATAAATCACAAAAACACTAAAGAAAAACCGGCAACATTGACTAAATGGGTTGGATAACCGATTTCGTTAGTAATTCGTGAAATAGACTGTCTACAGTTCACTTTAACAACATTTCTATAACTGAATCTCTTTCTCATTCCGGATATCACACGGAGAAACGACGAACTGTTGGGAATTAGAGATCCTATGTGCATCCAATTCCATTTTAAGTGATTCCATTGCATTTTGATCACGCGAGATCAACCCCAACGAGTATCCCTGTACAGCCAGCTTCGTAGCTATGCATCGACCAATCCCTCTACTACAGCCACTGACTATGCAAATCTGATTCATGACAGAAAACGAATCGAATTCACACGAATGACAGAAATCTGGTTCTTTTCTCTTCGAAGGAACAAAATACTACCGATTTCTGTAACTCTTTTTTGATGGCATTTCTCCTCAACAAGAGACGCTATGCAGAGACTGACTTCGGTTGCGAAGAAGACAGGGGAATTGACATCGGTTTGTGAACGAGCTGTGGGATTGTACTTGTTTCTAGTGATGAAGTAGCTCACTCGTTCATTTGCGGAGGTACCTCCAAAGATTCCTCGAAAGGCTCCAGCTGCTGCGATTCCACGTAAATCTGGGTCGACGCAAAAGGTGACCACACGTATGAGTAACAAGTATGCCTATCCAATCTATACAACTGCGGGTGTTGTTGCCGGTCTTGCAATTTATGAAGTATTTAGATGTAAGAGAGTTCTTGGAATAATGAAGGCTAGGTACAAAGTCGGATCATACGTTTGTACAGCAAATGAAGCTAGATTATGAAGCAATTCGAGATAAAATTGTTAATTATAAGAAGAACTTCACTGAGATTACTGCGAATGATCTTCCTGTATTCACTTTTGATGTTTCTCATGATCTAGCCTGCTCGAACAGGTCCCGATGGCAAACCCATCCGTACTTTGTTCATCGACTTGGAAGACACACTAATCACCTCGGAATGGGATAAAGTGAATGGTGAGCGTCATATTAAGCGTCCTGGTGTGGATAAGATGCTCATGTATTTGTCTAGTATGTATGAGATCTATCTTGTATCGAATATGGACATGACTTATGGAATGGAAATGGTAACTCAGCTGGATTCACATCATGTGTGTTCAGGTTATTTGTTCAGTGACAGTATGAAGCTGCGTAATGGTAGTCGAGTCAAGGATATTTCATATTTCTCGCGTGATCCTAAACGTGTGATTGTGGTTGATGACAATGTGAATGCGAATGAACAGCCTGAAAATGTGCTGGTTGTCAAGCCATTCAAGAACGCACGTCGTGTGAAAGATACAACACTGTTGGATTTGATTCCGATTCTGGAGGGTAGTGATGAGTGAATCCATTGAAGGATAGAGATCTATCTGGAGGATGTGGAGGATGTACGAGATTATATCGCCAAGCTGGATAAGACAGATGTGGTGAGTTCGTACAGAGATCTGGTAAGGATGAGAAATGAGAATGATCGATAGCAAAGGAAGAAGGAGGAAGAGGCAGAGAAGGAACGACAGAATGCCTTCCTGCAGCAGATCAATGTGTTCAAGCCAGCAAAGGAGGATGAAGGCGGAGCGAATATTCTCCTGGCAGATCCAGAATTGGAAGGTCTGTCTCCAGCTTTGGCTGCCAACAACATGCAGATGATGTTAGAATCCAATAATGGACCGTTTATGCCTGCTAAGCCTGCCACAGAAGATCATCTGAAGTATATCCCCGTAGAGATTAACGGAGAGAAACCAGAGGGATTCACAACGTATTGGCAGCGAGAGTATTTGAAGAAGAAGGATGCGATTGTGGAGCAACAAAAGAAGATGATGGAGATGCAAACCATTGCAATGAAAGAAATGGAGGCAATGCAGATGTAATGTTCTTTTATTTGATTTGTGGATTTCAACAAACATATCATCAATAATTGCTTTACAACTTATCATAGAACTCAATCACCTCCTTAGGAGCCTGGACGAGCTCAATCAGAACTCCTTCTCCAGACAGAGGGTTGGGCTCCTTACCCTTAGGATGGATGAAGGTAACATCATAACCAGCAGCACCCTTACGAATGCCACCAGGAGTGAAACGCACTCCCTTCTCCTGAAGATACTTGACACAAGCAGGGAGATCATCGATCCACAGACCAATGTGGTTCAGTGGGGGCACATTGACCTTAGGGCTCTTGTTGGGATCATAAGGCTCCATAATGTCGACCTCGACAGCCATAGGGCCCTTTCCACAGCGCAGAATGTCCTCCTTCACGTTCTCCTTGGGGGACTACCAGTTACAGATGAGATGTGGTCCTACCTCAAAGGAGTGAATCGTATCGAGACCGAAGATGTTCACCCACAGGTTCTGGAGAGCAGCTCTGCTGGTTCCACCGATGGCAATCTGCTGAACACCGAGCACTCTGTAGGGCTTGGCAGTAGCAAAGCAACGCTTCTAGGAGGTAACATGGACAAAATGAAGCACATACAGCAAAATTGGCGAGCATTTAGAAGAATTATTTGCTCAAAAAGCGGATGTTGGGGAAACAGGGAAATAGGGAATAATGAGCATGGAATAGGCTTCATCATGGACCACTGGACGCTTGATAGTTATCCCATTCAGATGTAGTCATTGTAAAGCTAATAATGTATGTTATGATGAGTTTTTCCCATGGTAGTCAGTGTATAACAGATGAACTGTGACCCATCATTGCCACCTCCAAAGAAGCCAAGAATGTCTTATAGTTGGACAGAGGACGACATAGATTCTCTGTTAGATTTGGTTTATCAAAACAGAGTCGGGTTGTTTGCTGGTAATGCTTCTTGCAATAGTGAGTCAACGGGTAGTTCCTCAAAAGGAGTAGAGCCTATCGTGAAGAATAAGGAATAGAGAATATGGGAGGATATTTCCATGAATCTCAGTAAGACAGTGAGTACAAAACGGAGTTCAAAAGCTTGTCGGATAAAGTACAAACAGTTGGAATATGTGTTTAAGAAGGGTATGGATAGAACTACCTTTTGAGTCTTCAGAGATTGTGGATTGTATGTCAAAACATTGTAAATCAACATGGCGATTCTTCAGTGCATTTTGTGTGATATTTCCTTCTGTATCTCTCGTGAAGAGGCAGGTTGTTTTGATATTTTTAATTGACATTGTAGAGGTTTTCTGTTGTTGATTTGTTATTGAGTTCTCTTGATTGTGATGATTTGCTAAATGTTCCAGCTTCTGATAATCATAGTTGCACCAGTATTTGTCATTCTGAGTTTTTGGAACTGATGAACTCTTTAGAACCGGCAATACGGTTAGATTTGTTCGAATCAGCAGTACCGTTAGAAATGATAATGCCATTGGAGTTAACATCGCCGTTAGAATCAGAAATTCCATTAGAATCAAACATTCCCTTAGAGTATTCGGATCTGGTGAAACCTGTAAATCCAGACATTTCTATAGATCCGACAATGCTAAGTATTTCATCTAAATCAAGGAATTTGTGTCCCAATCTGCCTGAGTCTAGTGATGATCTGGTCCTGCATAGTCGATTCCATACTTCTCCTTCCATGGGATTGGATGATTCTGAAGACAGTATCGATGTGGAACTGCGAATTGAACCTGATCCATATCCAAATCGGTTCCTAGACAAGAGTTATAACTAAGGGATCATGTATCAAGAATGCTCCTATGTATACTCAAATCTTGGTGGATCCATTAAGACAAAATATCATATTGATGAGACTATTGTTTGTGATGATCCACTTTATTTGCTCTTGTAAATTGGTTAGACTGTTCGAATATTTAGCGAGTGTTTAAAACAAACAACGAAAACTATAGACTACAGATTATTTAGACGGTTTGCTAAATCAGGATTAGTTTGACCAACTCCTGGTCCCGCTACACCTACAGGAGTTTGTTCCATTCCTCCAGTAATCGATATTCCAATATCTGAAAGCACTTGATCCACCAACTCATCTTCTGCTTCCGTGTCATCCATCGTTCCCATCGTGTCATCCATTACTTCCGACATAATTTCGTTACGCATACTCTCCTTTTGATACTCCGCCATAATACGCTGCATGGCAGCAGGATCCATTAACTTATTGAGTGATCTGTAGGCACCCACAGCACCCTTCAAAGCACTAGCGATAGCTTCCTGCCCACTTGCAGTCATTAACTGAATCTGAATCTGGCTCAGGTTTGCCTTTGCAATCTCAAATTTCTCAACAGCCTTCTTAATACGAACCAGATCTTTGGCAAAGATACGCACTTCACTCTAAAAATTACCTAGAACATGAAAGCCTACCACACGCCCTTCCTTTGCACTCTTCTTAATCTTTGTTTCCACTTCCTTTCTTCGTCGTTCAATTTGTCTTTCTTCCCGATCAATCTCGCGAATCGAGGTACGAATAGCATTCTTATTCTCTTGAAGAATCTCAGCTGTTGTTTTACTCTGTCCAGCGCCCATGATCCAATTAATATAAAGTGAATATGGTTTAACGGGATAAGAAATCCAGTGCAGTGAAATCTGATTGGATGAACCATTTACTTGATGTTAGTACAAAGTAACAAAGAGTGAGTATATCATTAACTAACGATAAAAGACAGGTTCTTGAAGTCCTTCAGGAGTGGATTCCATCCTAACATTGTACGTGTCTTCACAATTTGTGTGTTTTCCTTCATAAAGTTTCCCACCTTTTCAATCTTTGGATCACTCAGGATATCCAATCCTACATGTCCCGTATTCCTGGTCAGTGTACCGACAACAGCAGATAACGTGATGAAGTCTGTGGAGAAGAAGATATCGTTTTTGTATTTATTGGCAAGATATGTCTTCTTGTCAGTACATGTTCCTTTGAATCAGTTCAAAGAAAGAGTAATACCGTTTTCGTAACTGCAAACAATAGGGCCATTGATACAATTGACTGGACTATTTAAATCACCTTCCGCGCAAGGAGGAAGGTAATCAAAGTCATAACCCACAATGTGACAATTCGTCGTAAGATGAGAAACCTTTTCTAAAAGATCGAGCAACACGGTAGGAATAAATGCTTCCGATGGATTGAACTTCTTGAATCGCTGAGCCCGATTGTTCCCCAGAGCTGAATGCTTATTGTAAGCATCAATAGACGCATTTTGGTGTTCCGCGAGTGTCATCATATCAATGTGGTTGGAAAGCAGTATTTCTAGGTATCGACGAATAAGAGGGTCCGAAACAGGTCTAAAAGATCATTTCCCGCTTTCATTTTCACAGAAATACTTCTTCATATACATCTGCCGAACGCTGAACCACAATTCCTTGTTGATACTGCTCAATGGAGTTTCCTTTTGTGCCATAAGACACACGAACTTTGTCATGAGGCAACCCACTCATCACATCATTCAGAATCAGAAATGCTGAATCACAGAGATGTAGGCACTTCTCATAGGACGACTATGGATGAATCTTTCCAATATTCGATACAATATCCTGGATATGAACCTTGTCAGCGAATTCTTCAGGAACAGACAGAGGTTTAAAGTAAACATCATCTGTGAGAAGGTAGTACTTCATGTTCTTATACACATTGGGTAGCTTCTCCTTCATGTATGCCAACATTGCACAAAGATGGGTAGTACTTCCATTTGCTACTTCCATTACATTCAAAGGAGTTCCCAGCTTATGGTTATGTACAATAACATTTGCAATAGCCTGAGAAAAGTAGGGTGTGAAGATTTCAACGGCATTCATGTAATTGACCCCCTGTTTCTACACTAAGATCCTTTCATTTAGTGAATACATCATATACCGCCTTAACCGCTTTATTAAATTCCCACTTTCCCCAAAGACTACCAAAATCGAGAGGCTCTTCTAATACGCCCGTTTTTTTATTGCAGTTGTACCCCTTTGTTTTGTTGTAAAGTGAATCCTTGATGAAATCACGAACAAGCACGCCTTCTATGAATCAGAGAGATTCCAATCCCTCACCACTAAGAATAGATAGAAATCGAACCGAATGTCCAGAGACAAATCGAAGTGAAGAAGAAAGCATTTCAGTGATTGTCTTATTCTCAGTGAAAAGTTGGTTATTTGGGATAGAGATGGAAAGCTAAGATGAATGGTAAGAGTTGGATTGACATGGGTGCTTATTGCGATTGTTTCTTCTGTTCAATTCAAACTGGATAGATCCAATAAGTGTCATGGATTATACAATGAACTATCGCTAGAGAAACAAAAAGACACTTCGAATGGATATAAGCTTATCCAAGTTCGAAAGGACCTTTATCACATTTTGTAGAGACTATCTGAGCATTGAGTAAGGTGGGGATCATTCAGGAAGTGGATAGCTGGAGATCGTGTTACATTTGATCACTATGTAGATAATCACTGATGCACAGCTGGAAGGCAGTTTTCATGTTTGTTCGATCAATATCTCGTGAGAAATCTACAAGAGAACATTATTAGGGCCTTGAAAGGATCCTGAGAATCGAAAATCTAGTACTACTCATTTACCCCATGATCAACCAAAACTGGTTCATCCAATCAGCTCGTAAAATGTACATGCGTCTTTCGATAAATCCGAACTGCTCACATTATTCTTTGTAAGTTATGAAGGCTTTTGTTTTTGTTCTTTTTGCAGTTGCACTGAGTGTCAACCTCCGTGACTCTGCTTTCTTGCAGTACCAGAAGGATTTCGGAAAGGTGTACTCTTCTCCTGAGGAGCAGAGATACCGTCTTGCTGTGTACAACAACAACCTTAAGAAGATTGAGGCTCATAACGCTCTCCATCTTCCTTGGACTCTGGGTGTGAACAAGTTCGCTGATATTGCTGAGGAGGAGTTTGCCTACAAGTTCTGCGGTTGTGCTAAGGATCCTAAGTCTCGTGCTGGACGTGTGACCCCCATCTATGGTGATGCTCCTGAGAGAATTGACTGGAGAGAGAAGGGAGCTGTCACTCCTGTCAAGGATCAGGCTGCTTGCGGTTCTTGCTGGTCGTTCTCTACTACTGGTACTGTGGAGGGAGCTTACTTCATCCACTCTGGAAAGCTCGTTTCCCTCTCTGAGCAGCAGTTGGTCGATTGTGCTAGAGAGCCTAAGTACCAGGCTGAAGGTTGCGGAGGAGGCTGGCCCTGGAGCGTCATGGACTATGTCAGTGATCATGGTCTGTGCACTGAGGAGGATTATCCTTATCATGCTAAGGATGAGGACTGCAAGGATGACAAGTGCACTGTGGCTGTCCAGTCTGTTGGTAAGGTTCAGCTTCCTCAGGGAGATGAGGAGTCTCTGGCTAACGCTGTTGCTCTGACCCCCGTTTCTATTGTCCTTGATGCCTCTGCCATGCAGCTGTACAAGGAGGGTATCATCACCAAGTGTTCTGAGAGCATTAACCATGCTGTGTTGGCTGTCGGTTATGGAGTCGAAGAGGAGACCGGAATCAAGTACTGGATCGTCAAGAACTCTTGGGGAACCAGCTGGGGTGAGGAGGGTTATTGCCGTATTGAGAAGGATGTTGGTGGAATGGGTCGCTGTGCTATTACTTACAGCTCTGTGTACCCTACCTTCTAAGGTGTGGACCTATATTTGTTTGTTAAGATAATCCTTTTGCATTAATGTCCTATATCGTAAATGAGTCTGTAATTGTTATCGAAGATGGCAAGTATTATCTAGCAAAGGTGAATAGACATCATTAGAAGTGATCAGTAGATCCTAGCCGTCGACAACGCAGGTGACCAACATTCACCGCGGTATTACATTCATTACAATGGTTGGGGTTCAAAATATGATCAATGGGTTACGGTCGAGAACATCTATAAAGACAACGAAGTCAATAGAGCCCTAATGAAGTACAAGAATCGAGTAGAGGAAGGAGCATATCAAAACACTTCTATCCAAGATGAGATTGTTGTTAAGTATTTTGTTGTTAAACGTAGACAAAAGCATATGAAACTCAGAATAAATCTCGAATTCCATTTCAATTGCATAAGCATCTTATTCTCGATTGGTATGTACGAATTCGTGAATTGGTTTATAATAGATGGTAGGATACCGTAATCTTGTTTTACCACTTCCCAGAACACCGAATATCAAGACTATCTTGCAGATGGTACCAATCAGAGGAATTTGTTATATAGTATACGAATGAAATGAATGAGATAGGTGGAACAGAATTGGTAAATGCAATGGAAGTGAGGGAGAATGGAGATTTAGACATAGTTGGTTGATGGTATTCTTTCATTCTTCAACATTGCGATAGATACAACAGTACTCTATCCCTCCGAACTTTCGCAATATAGAATGGTGCAAGAACGCCGGGTTGCTAACAATTGTGATGTATATGGAATTGAGCATCTCCTGCGGTTAGTATGTAAGATAGTACATATGAGGTAACCTATAGTTCAACTTCCAACCTTATATTCTGCAAATGATTTCACAGAGAAGGACTTTACAACGATTCGACAGGCAGTCGATAACCTTATCCTCTTTTTGACTCGACAGGAGGATTTATTTTTGAATTATTCGCAATATGTAAAAGAAAATGAGAGTATAAAGGATTTGTGATGCATTGTTTTCTATGAATCATACAATTGTTGTATCGGATGTTTTCGAAAAGACACTCTATTCGATTGCAGTGCGAAAACGATATTGTAGGAACGTATCTGTGTCCAACGATGGATTGTTGGGAATTCTGAGTGATATGGATTGTTTTGTATTGAATCCATATACTAAGGATGTTTTTGATCTTTCTGTAAATAGTAATCCTGAAATAGAGGAGGAAGAACTCAAGAACAAGAACAAGAAGAAACAAGTTCTAGTGATATGTAATCTTGATTGCGTAGGTGCCAATTCAATTTCCAGATTTGTTGAATGGAAAGGATCATCACATTCCTGTCTTATGTCAGTGGGCTCCAAAAGGATTTGGAGGGTTTTCAAATCCTCTTCTACTCACAGCAGATTTATTTCCAGTAATACGGATATGGACAATGCCATCCTCGTTCTTTCTTAAGCAAATGGAAGTTCTATGTGACTTGTCCGAATTAATTACATCTTCAGAATTGTTCCAACAGAGTTGCTCTTCTGTAACTACAATTCAAGCTGCCTTTAGTGATGATCATTCTCTGTTTGCTGTATCAGTTGAAGCTGCCATTTTCTTCTTTTCAATGACCTGCAACGACCATGAGGCCATGATTCAGTTTCAAGGTTCCTTTACTTGTAATACTGTTATCACCTCTCTCTGCTGGTTGAATGATGAATTGGTTCTTGGCACAGCTTCTGGTGGATTACTGAGTATTGTCCCTCATATTCTCGATACTTCAAAAGTAGTTACTCAGCCCTCTGATACAATGGAAATAGAAGATGAAGAGTCCTCCTATCAGTCAGATCCGAAGACTAGTCAGGAGGAGATGACAAGTCTTCAGTTTCGACTCCAAGGTGGAGAGATGCATTCATTATGGTCTCTCGTTCTAACCCCTCTGGAATCAGCAAGGGGTTCGGCCAATGTGGAGATTCTCTGGAACATATCATCAATCCATGAAATAGAAATGCCACTCCAACCCAGTATTCAGTGGATCCAACAAGTCGGAAAGTGTCTTCTGGTATCAGATGGTGTCAGAATTGTATGGATTGATACAAAGAATGGAGAGTTGATCAGGCAATGGTTCTTTGATGTAACAGAAGGAGTTGCTTTCTGTACTGCAATCAGTGAAACTCCTCTCATTCAGTGTATCACTAAACAGTTTCATTATCAGGTTATTGATCTTGCTCAATCGCAGATTCTCGTTAATTATTCTATCCCATCGGATTTCGCTCGGTATTCTGATGTGATTTATTTGGGGAGTGCTTCTTTCCAGACTTCGGCGATTCTGGTTGCAAGTCAAGTGATTACTTCGCAAAGAACCACCTCGATTGACATGACTCGGCAACTCTTAGTTCTAAAGTCCTATGGACTAATGAACACTGAATGGTTACCATCTACTGTGGTTCTAACCCAACAAATGGCTCGAGAGTCTTTTGCAACAATCTGGGAACAAATTCCAGCTGCTTCGACTCAAGAACTTCAATGTGTTCACATTTATGTGTCAGTAATGATGAGACAAGGGAAACCATGGTGGTTTGGGTCACAGACGGATGCTGTTGATAAGTTACTGACTCTTCGACGACGATTGTGGTTGGAAGCACTTCGGTCGCGGTCTGATGCAGGATCTCGATGGATATGCAGACAACTGGAAGGATCTTCTGAAGAGCCGTTGGATGAATGGACTGAATGTGAATGTTGTGGAGAGAAGACATTCCTCCACAGGAATCACGCTTCATGGTGTCTCTTATCAAGTATTGATGATTATTGTCCTTTATCATTCCAACCGATTCCTACAGGAGAGGTGTTGGTATGTCCTTGTTGTTATATAGCCTATTTGCAAGGAGAAGAATGTGTATTTTGTAGTCTACGATTAATTCGAGTTCTTCAGTATCAGCATGCTAATACCATCAGTCGACGGCGTATCAATGAATACCGTTGTAATAGTTGTATGGTTGATTGGAATATACTCTATTCATGTTTGTTTAACAAACCCATCAGTATGATTTGCCTAAAGGAATCTTCTTCTTGTGTTTACCTGGATGTTCCTGTTGAGCTCTTAAAGCATAATTTATGGATGTACTGATGTTCTGCTGAGTTTTCTTCTCCTTCAATGCCTTCTTCTCCTGATCCACCTTCGAATTCTTCATTCGTTTCTTTGTCTTTTCTACGATCACCTTCTTCTGTTCTGTAGGAGCGACTGGAGCTTCTGGTTCCTTCAGAGATTCCATATATTCCTTCTCTTTCTTCTTACGTTCTGCTTCGCTTAATGGAATTCCAGAATCTCTCACAAATACACATACAAAGAAACCCTGACCCATTCCATCTCCCACTTCACATCGTACCACACATTCCGCTTGAGCAGCAGTCAATCCATCCACTGCATGTCCACGACACGGTACTTCCTCACAGATTCTCTCTAAATGCCACATCTCCTTCTCACTATTGAGTTGACGCAATGCTTCTGCAACCACTTTCTCATCCTCCTCTTCATATACTGAGCATGTGCTGTAACTGATTCGTGTTACTGAAGGAAACTGGGCTGCATGAGTAATACACCGTAATTGAAAGCGAGTAAGAGACTGAAGACGCTCTTGAGAGGGAGGTGTCTGATCCTATGAATGAAATAGAGAAGAGAATGAAACCAACGAAGTATGACTCATTCCACTTCCACTACACGATGGATCCAATAAAATCCGTTGAACATGAATGAACTCAGAGGCATATGGATTGGTCTGAAGGAAGTCTGCATGCATACATTGAATCTAAGGATGAGAATATCATTCTCTGGGTTACATTCCCACTTCTGTACTCCTTACAACGAGAACGAAGTATTCGAAATCGCTTCTCATCTCGATCAAATGCAAAGACTGTTCCTCTAGGAGAGATACAAAAATCGAGCCTACTGGGTACGAAGGATATCACCCAGAAATGTGGTTTTGTTCCCAGGAGCAGCAGTGGCATCGATCACATCACATCGCTCTGGGAGATGTTTGGTTCCATCATAGAGATCTCGGAGAAGAAGGAATGGTGGGAAACAAGATGCTTTAGTTTGAAGGATCACAGACTGAGAAAGCACGAGAGGATGTGTATGAAGGTCGATGGAGTGACGGATCTTTAGAACACAATCCATTAATTCGTCTCGTTGGATACTCTCATTTCCATACTCCTCTAGAGTTAACTAGCAAAGAACAAGTCATACGGCTAAGGATTTGATACACTTTATCTACAGTTGTTTTGCAACGATTGACTCGAAGAAATCTCCAATTCTAACTATGAACCATTCTCTCTACTTTCACTTCAACTTCAGCTCGTTGAGGCAGCAATTCTTGGAATGAGGTTACTCCAGTTTCTTTCATTCGAGAATTCAAATAAGATACAATTTCGTCCTTGGATTCCCGAATGGTTCGAATTAGCGCACCACCACCCTTTTCATCACTATCCACTCTCATTTCTTACACGACAACCTTCTCCAAAGATTTCATCATATAATAAAACGTACAAAAGGGCCTTCTTGGAAATCTCGTGACGCGAAAGAGATGGACAATTCTCAACAATACCATCAATAACAGTTTGTGCTGAAAGCGTTTTAGTACACAATGCAAACAAGTATCCCTAATCCCCATCAATGAACTTGATTTCTTGTACCTTCTTAGGAAAACTCGAGCCGTAGATCAGAGTTTTCAATGAAGCCTTTTTGTCCCAAAACTGCTGAATGACGTTTGCTGCTTGTTGGTACGCAATACTCATGCTCTTGTCTGATCAATTCGCAACAAAAGCCAAGACAAAAGGAATCAACAATGAAAGTGGAGATGAATGAACTTCTTTCTCTCTTACTTTGCTAACCTTTTCAACTTCTTCTATACAAGGCATTCACACTTCAATCTGTTATGATGCATTCAGTCAAAGTCTCGTATTCTACTTGTTTTGAATTCATACATGCTCGAATAGCTCAGCTGGTTAGAGCGTCGTGCTAATAACGCGAAGGTCTGGGGTTCGATCCCCCGTTTGAGCATTTTTCTTTTGTACTTTTCGTTTTCTCACTCCATATTGACTTATTAGTCAATGAATGATATTCCGGCGACTCAGGCTTTGGGAGAACCGTTGGCTACCTTCTTCTTGTTTTAAGTATAGAGTGATTCCCCAGACGCAGGAGGTGAACTCACTGTATCCTGTTTGTTTTGTTTTTGTTTGTAATTGAATAGGAGGTTGGTCTCTGGGGAAAGCTCATTAGTTTGACTTCGGATCCCTGTATTGATCTACAGGGAAAAGATAAAGTGAGTTCATGAATAAGGTTTCAAAATAGTTCTCGTTTGGTCGTCATCCCAACAACGATTTTGTGTTTCCTGAGAATTATATTAGTTCTGTACCATTTTCTTGGTGGAATTGAATGTAGAATCATGCCTACATCTTTCTAGATAGGAGTCTGGATCCAAACAAAGTGTTCATTGTGGACACAAGTACTAATGGTACTCTTGTCAATGAAACCCGGATTGCCAAGAATGAACCATATTGCTTGACACATGTGTGGTTTTGTTCTCTTGCTTAGTTGTAGGGAGATAATATCGGATTTGCCTTTCCAGCGAGCTGTAAAACGGCCACACATCTTCATGCCTTCATTTTTCAAGATCCAGCGATTCCTCTCCGAATTGCAGATTCACTTATTTCGCAGGAGTTGAACTAGCTTAGTATGATTATTGATTAGAATGGATGGAATTGAAGAGAAGTATATTATTGAAGGTGGTCTTGGGAAAGGGTCCTTTGGTGAAGTAAAGCTCTGTCGTGAACGTTCTTCAGGGAATATGTATGCAGCGAAGATCATCGATTTGAAGAGGATTCGTAATCGTGTATGTTTGGTCTATAAATGCAATATATAGGATGATAAAATCCGTACAATTCTTCGTGAAGCAGAAATGCTAGCTAGTCTGGATCATCCTGGCATCCCCTTCATGAAAGAGATTATCCGTGGCAAAGTGTGTTCATTGACTCCTATTCATCCATAGAAGAATATTTATATCATTATGGAATTGGTAACAGGAGGAGATCTGTTTGATCGGATTCTTAAGTTGGGCCATTTCAATGAGATTGATGCTCGTGGTCTAATGAAGAATCTTCTAGAGGTGATTGACTACCTTCATAGCAAGGGTATTGTTCATCGTGATATCAAACCAGAGAATGTGTTAATGGTTTACAAAGATGAGAATGTGACAATAAAAGTCACTGATTTTGGACTTGCAAAATATGCAGCCGATGGGTTACATACTGTATGTGGAACTCCTCAGTATTTTGCTCCTGAAATCCAAGAGTTACGTGGGAATCAACGAATTGGAAGTTACAACAGTGCAGTGGTAAATGTCATGTTAATTATGAATCACTGATAGGATATGTGGTCTGTTGGTGTTCTTATGTATGTGATTTTGGCTGGTGAACTTCCTTTTGGTTCTTCTGAGCTGTCACAGCAAATCCTTCGAGCAGACGTATCCTTTGATAAGCCAGTGTGGAAGGGTGTTTCAGAGATGGCGAAGGATTTGATTCATCGACTGATTGTTCGTGATCCATCTCTGCGTTTAACAGCAGCTGAGTCCTTACAACATCCTTGGATCGTGAATGTTGAAATCGAAGTTGGGAATAACGAATAGGCTGAGTACTGTATTTTAGGAAGCCAGCTAGCATCACAACTCCTCTCACAACAACCAGAAGAGAATCCATTACAGAACATGTTGTGTGACGAGTGTTTGAGTCCTAGAAAGGAGAATGTGACCAATTCTCATTCGATTCAAGATGGAATCGTGGCAGATAGTCAGGTGGGGGATGATGTGCTGTGGCGACGGCCCTTTCCTCTTTCGAATCAAAGTCAAATCCTTCTTGCACAGCATTCACAACAACGCTTTGTCGTAGCAAGTTCGATTGATGAAGAAGTGATATTGGATATGGAGAGTGATACCAATTGTCACCCAGAGAAGCGCGAAGCAGAGGGATTGGTTACTCCTGAAGGGAAGCGGCCTGCAGTTTCTTTATCTTCTTCTCCTCGTAGTTCATCCCAACACTCACGACAGGGAACTCCTTTTCGAACAGGATTGAAAGCGGCTGTTGTAGCATCTTCTATCTTTGATGTAGTTGCAAATGTTGGAAAGAAGGAGAAGAAGGTTACAGAGTCTCCTAGGAAAACTCGAGTCAAAAAGAGCATGATTCAGAGTCCTGCCATTACAAACTATTTTTTGAAGAAATCACCCAAAGAAGATGTTTAGCCGCATAAATAAACGTGTTTGGAACAAACAAACGATAATTCCACAGGTTTGTGTGAGATCACAATGTCCTGGACAGTCATAGCAAGCAAGCGGTGAATGTTTGCAGAGCGAATAAACTTCTGGTAACTCGTCTACACATCAATGTACAATCAAGCCTTCACCCTTCGTACAGTCTCCAAAACTACCTTCTCCACCTTATCAAACAGACTAATTGGAGGAAGATCCTCCTTGGTAGGTTCTGGAATCACACGATCCCATTTCCTGTATTCCTCATTGAATTCATTAATCACAGATAATGGAATATATAGCTGTGAGTATGATTCGCCCTAAAGAATGAGAGAAACATAAAGATCACACAGGAATGAGGTATTGCTTGACGATCTTGTTTACCTTCAGAATTTTCTACCCATTAGAAGCCCCTCCAAGACAAACCTGATATGGATTGTAGTTATCGTCACCGTACATCTTTTTATATTCATTGACATCAATAAGGAATAGGATATTCTCTTCACATCGTTCATCAATCACAAAATCCTTCATATGTTTAACGGTTTTCTCATTGCTTAGAAGTCCCTCCAGCGACTGCGAAACACGCAGATACGTCTGGATATCGTTCTTAGATCGCTCATATTCTAAGGATTCGATCATATGCTCGAGGTCGGCAATGATTCCGTTCTCTTGATCCTCCACAGAATTGGACATTCTACTTGTTAAGACCCAGGTAGACAATCCTCACGATTCCACGACTCTAAAAACACTATAGGAGTGAAGAAATCGAACCGATTTCTGGCATCATCTTGAAATGACCAAATAATCTCAATTGAAGGAGAATTGTGATTACAGAACATGCAGAATAATTCGCAAACGAATAATCAGGGGCAGCAAGACGATCAACCGGAATCTGTCCTCAACATCATCAGGAAAGAATTCTTCGATATGGGAGGTCATGACAAAGATGATGACCTTAAAAGTGAGATGAATGTCTATGCTTTAATGAACAGAGTCACCCTTCTATGGTTTGACCAAATCGGTTGTTCTACAAGAATGCAGGGCTTTTAATGACTCGGATACAGTGACTCAGAAACCGGATCTTTGCTGTATTCTCATTTCAAAGGTCTTGTATCTTGTGGTTGTCGAGGGTGAAACATTGTCAAGTAGCGAGGTTACAGATGTGTTTTTTGGAGCTACAAAACTGTTCCAGAGCCAGGATGTCACCATTACTATTGAGTATTCATATGTAGCCAAAGTTGCGTCGAATGACCTATTTGTTCATCAAGGAAGTTGCTGAGAAGACCTCTGCTGAAGAAGTGATCATCGTTGTCAGTACTTTGCTGAAGGATCTGAATTCCGATAATGAATTATTCCGCGCTAATAGTCTTCGTGTTCTAAGTCGTATTCTGGATGTACTGTTATTGGTTGAATCTCAGTGTAGGCTTCTATGTTAGCTCAAGTGGAGCGTTACATCAAACAAGCTATCGTTCATAAGAATCCCTGTGTAGCTTCCTCAGCTCTTCTCTGTGGTTTGTATCTCTTTACTATTGCACCTGAATTAGTACGTCGTTGGGTTAATGAGATTAATCAATCTCTGACATATGAGGATGAGATGGTTCAGTATCATGGGTTATTGTTACTCTATGCAATGAAGCAGAATGATGCACTAGCCTTGAATAAACTGGTCACTCAATTGCGTCAGCATCTTCCAACGAGTCCTCTTGCTGTGTGTATGTTGATTCGATACAGTGTTCGTTTGTTGAGAGAAGATGGTAGTTCAGAGGTTTCTCATGATATTTACGACTTACTATTGCGTTGTCTGCGTCACACGAGTGATGTGAGAATCATTAAGTCGTTTCATTCTAGATGGTTTGTTTTGAAGCTGCTCGGGCCCTCGTAACTCTTCCTGATGTGCGTGATGAAGATTTACAGCCAGTGGTAAGTATGCTTCAAATTCATTTGGGTTCTTCTCGTACTGTTACGAAGTTCGCTGCGGTTCGTATTCTCAATCAAGTACTCACAAGATCCCCCGTTGATTTATAGTTGAGCATTGCTCATCCTACAATCGTTGAGACCTGTAATAGTGATTTGGAGTCGCTTGTTAATGATTCCAATCGTTCTGTAGCTACTCTGGCTGTTAGTACTCTGTTGAAGACTGTTGAAGTTTCAAGGTGGATATGATGATGAGGTTATGAGTAATAGAATTGACCCATTGTTGAAACAAATCTCTACTTACATGAGTGAGATTGATGATGAGTTTAAACAGGTTCTGGTTCATGCGTTACTCACTCTCTCGACGAAGTTCCCTGAGAAATATGACGCTCTTCTGTCCTTCTTAAGTGGAATCCTTCGTAATGTAGTCTATGGTTATTGGACTGAGGATTAGGAAGGATCAGAGGCGCTGAAGGCAGCTATTGTAGATACAATTATTGCAATGATGAAACGAATTCCAGAATCCCTTGTATTTTTGGAATTCCAGAATTATTCATAGGAACCATCCCTCCTTCATCTATGTGAATGCATTGAGGATTGTGAGTATCCTCAGATAATTATTGGAATCCTTCATGTGTTGGCTGAATATGGTCCAACAGCTGTGGCTCCTTCTCGCTTCATTCGTTTTATCTTCAATCGGATCATTTTGGAAGGTGCTTCTGTACGTGCTGCTGCTGTTCAGTCTCTTGGTGAGTTCGCTGGTCGTGTTGAGAGTGTACGTGAGAGTGTTCAGGAGCTGTTACGTGGTTGTCTGACTGATGAGAGTGATGAGGTGCGTGATCGTGCTGTTACAGCCTTAGCTGCTCTTCAAGCAGATCCTGCTGAGCGAGAGAAACTTCTTTTCCGCCATCTTCCCATGTCTGCAAAGCAATTACGTGCTTCACTTCAGACCTATCAGATGCGACCTTCTGAAGGCAGTTTAGAATATTCGACTCTCCCGGTTGTAGCTGAGGTTCCAAGAAAGAAGGAAGAAGCATCTGTCCAGGGTATGGCCACAGAAACGGAATCTGAAACTACCGCAGAGCCATCATCAAACGAATTGTATCAGATTCCTGCTTTTGCTGAGTACGGGTGTGTGATTCGATCAAGTCATCGTACGATGTTAACAGAAGAGGAGACAGAATACGTGGTAAGTGTGATTCGTCATGTCTTTGCTTCTCATGTTGTCCTTCAGTTCCAGATCAAAAATACGATTGAAGGTCAGGTGATGACCAACGTGACAGTTCAGCTATCATTGACAGAAGGTGATCCCGAGCAGTGGCATCCCATAGCTCAGATTGATGCTCCTGTGATCCTCTATGGACAGGAAAAGGCTTGTTACATCGCTCTGGAGTTCAATCCTGAAGAAATTCCTGAGGCCACATTTGATGTAACATTGAAGTTCGAAGCGAAGGATGCAGAAGAGGATGAGCTGGATGAGTTGGATACAATTGAAGGATACAATGAAGAGTATCCTGTTGAAGCCTGTTCTATTCAGCTGAGTGACTATATCAGTCGACCTATTCTTCCTGACTATCGTGCTGCTTGGAATGAGCTAACTGCAGAGAATGAGGTTGTGGAAAAGATGAGTTTGTCCTTCGAGGACTTGAGTACAGCTGTGAAGTCCATTGTTGAAGTGTTGGGTCTTCATGTATTTGAAGGAAGCGATCGTGTACCAATTGGAGTAAGGAACTGGATTTTATGTGAAACGTAGTCAACAAACCATACAATGATTCTGGCTGGTAAAGTATTAGGACAGACGTTAGTAATGGCTCGTTGTCAATTAATTCTCTCTCAGGAATATGGATGTGTGTTGAAAGTGGGCATGTAAAATGAAGTTAAATGTAGATTGCTATTCGTTCAGAAGATCATGAGTTGATTCAGACATTAATGTCTCTCTTACAGTCATTTGTTTGTTACTATCAAACATATCACAACTAAATTACATTCTTTAGTAGATGACGTATTCTCTCTTCATAATGCTCTCCAAAAGGAATCTCTTTGATTTTGGATATCAACTGTTCATACAAAAACAACTGAACTTCTGGTGTTCTCAGATTCAAATCAATACTGAATGAATCAGCCATTTCTTTTGCACGTTTAAGGACTATTTCAGGAATATTTGCTAATCGAGCAACATTTATGCCGAAGCTATCAGGACATATGCCTTCAACCAACTTATACAAGAACGTGACCATTTCCTCTCCATCCTGTCCTTTTTCAAGTAAATATGACATGTATCCAGTGCTAATAGAATGATGATTTAAGAATGAAGTGATGATAAAATTGTAGTGAGTAGAGAACAACATTCGACAGTGCTTCACATTTGAGAGATATTTCAATACAGCATATACGATAGCTGAACCATCAAATGTACTTGTCCCACGACCCAGTTCGTCAATAACCAAAAAACTGTCTTGCGTACAATTAGCGAGAATAAGCGATGTTTCTACTAATTCCACGTAAAACGTTGATTGATTTGACAGTATTCGATCTCTGGACGTTATCTCAAATCCTCCATTCATACTGTGCTCCAATTCGTGTGAAGATTCGATCAACGGGGGAGAGTCTACGTATCATACTTCTCTCTCATTCACACTTCATATATGAAGCTGGTACATAGCAACCAATTTGAGCCAATATGATACTTACAGCCATTTGTCGAAGAAGAGTACTCTTACCTCCCATATTGGGTCCTGTGATTATCTTACACAGAGGAGTCTCCTCACCTCCAAGCATCAAATCATTTGAAATGAAATCACCTCGACTGAATGTTGTTACAACACAGGGATGTCTTGAATCTCGAATCTCCAGGACTGCTCTGTCAGTGGCTCCTCGAGGCACAAAAATAGGTCGAACACATTCACCACGACCATCTCCAGCAGTTGATGTGACTGCTAGTGATCGTAGTGCATCCAATTGACCTGCACATTGTACCAAACGTGACCAATTCTGATGGTGCTACAAATGGATCATTCTCCCAATTATTACACGATAGAAGCTGTGAAACACGTCCGCTGTCGCAGTCTTCAACAAATCCTGTTTCTGCTCCTCCAACTACAATAAGTACTCCTGGGCATATGCCTACTCGTTGCAACAGAGTGAATTTCTCTGTAATGAATGGTGTCCAGAATCGCTTCACTCCTTTGCGTTGAGATTTCAATGTGAACTCCTTTGGCATCGCACCTAAACGTTGACAAACAGCATCAGGAAACTGGAGCTGGAATCTATCTTTGTTATTCCCAAAATACACGATGGATCTGGAATTTGAAAATGACAGAAAAACCTACTGATTATGGAATCGAGTACGAATCTCTTCCAGATAATTGTTCAACTCCTGTTGTGTAGCGAGTAACTTCTCAGACACCTCATCTAATGCCTTGTTCACACCAGGACGAGGCATAATAATACCCTGTTGAATTGCCAAATCATGGTTAAATGAATTGTCAAAAAAATCCAGGATTTCTGTCATATCAGGAAAACCTAATTCTCCTAGATGTAGCTCTGTTGCAGGTCGAACTGTGAGTAGTTTTTGCAAAAGACGTGAATCCAATGATTCAGAAAGCCCTTTTCCGAAATCAAGAATAACTCTCATTCCATCCATCAATTGTACAAAATCTTTAATTTTCCTGGTATTGTATTTCTTATCATCATAATATTGAGCACGATTATCAGGATGTTTCTTATTGATGATGCTTGTACAATAGTCATGAAGACGACTTAACATACGATCAATATCCACCAATCCTTTAAAGGTTTCAGAGATAGCTTGCATTAATGATGGCTTCGCGATCAATTCACTTACAGCATCCAAACGTCTATATAAGAACCATATTTAAATCCTACTCATTAACTGAATCGATTTCAAAGAGTGGTTGACAAATCCAATCTTGAAGGATTCGTTTTCCAAAGGGAGTTACAGTGTGACAGATATATTGAAATAGTGTGTTAATTGTAGGATTTGTGGGATCTGGTAAGATATCAAGGTTCTTAAGAGTAATTGCATCCAATATCATAGTCTTCTGTTCTGTTGGAAGGGATTCGGAGATTGTAGATGGATGAGACAATTCACGTAACATGTCTTTTTCTAGATAGTGAATAGGACACTAATTGAATACCCTGATCAATGTTATCAATTAAATAGAACAATCGTTGACTCATGAGCAAATTCGCTACACAGCATCGATTTAGATAGGCCACAGAAAGAGCAAGACTTGATAAACAACATGAATAGTTAGGATTCGGAGTCTTTCGATCAGTCAACATAGATTGCAGTAATGAGGGCCACTTCCCTGCAAGCTCAGGAGCATCATCGGAATCAAACAGAGAGTACTGCTGCACCAATGATATCAAACTTGAAGGAGAACAATCAGATGAAGGATCCACATAACTCATCATGGCTAAAGGACATTCCTGATGAATAAGTTGAATGGTGTGGGGCAACAATCGTTTCTTATGAATTACAAACTCAGTTGGATCAAATCGCAGTAACTGGGTCCGCAACCCTGTTCGTTGGTCATCGTCCACAAACTGACCCAAATAAAACTTTCCAAGAACTGTATCCACAATACACAGACCAATCACCACAGCATCAGGATTACCTCCTTCAACCATCTTCCTTCCAATTTCTCCTGTTAGGAACAACTCATCTTCTTCCATATTTAACTGACTGCATTCTTCAGTAATAGTACACAAGATACGATGATCTTTCTGATTGTAAACTTTATCAACAACTCCATGTCCAGAGACACCAGGAGTCAAAATACTACACACCTCTCTGGATACAACATGAGACTAGTAATCAACCAATCAACTCATCGTTACTTTTACACTTGAACGGGCGTTTCGTTCTTTCAACATTTGAGGAGTTTCAGTCTGTTCCATACGTGCAACACGATATCCAGCATTTACCAACATATTACTAAATTTACTATAAGCTGCTTCTGGGAATCCAGCATGAGCCATTTCTCCTTTCATATAAACCAAATCTAATTCCTTCACCATAATGTCAGCATCATGGTGATAAGTCTCATAGAACTTTCCAACCTTCATTAACAACACACAATCGTAATTATTCTGCTTGACTGCCCACCACTGTTTTATTCCATTTGAACAGGTCTTAAGATAGCCTGATGGGATCGAAAGAGAGGTAGGATCATATTCTGGATTGTTTGGTTCATGTCCATATCTGTCATGTGGATGTTGCATCCAATCAGTATGATCATGAACATGTTCACCTGCACCCAAAATTACAGCTCCTTTCTTATCTAATGAATTCCCTTCATCTTCTACAAAACTAGTTTCAGTTGACGAAACTCCTTGTTTTCGTGATTTACCACCAGAAGGTAGAACTCGTGGCTTAACAGGAGTAGTTGTCTTTGATGAAGTAGGCGTAGCTTGATAACTGAATGCTTTCAAAGGATTCTCCAAGTCAGTTGTGATTCTCTTTGAAGACGGTAGATTTGGTAATGAAGCTCGCTTCATGATTGGTTCATCACTATCTGAATCATCCAGAACTCTTTTTCGTTTGAGTCGACCAATCGGTTGATCATCACTGTCTTCTTCCATCACTAGACTCACTCCTTCGTCACTTGGTTCTTCTAATTCCATCGGAATATACTCTTGATCGTCTTTGGACTCGACAGAACGCTGAATTGGCTTGGTTTGCAATGGCATTGGCTTCTGAGAGATCTGAGTTTGCTGTACAGACATCTGAGAATGGAGTGAAGCAGATGGCATCTGAGAGGTAGATACTTGAGATGCTGCAGGAGCGCGTGGAATAGGTGATAATGCCATCAATTCATACTTTTCCTTGCTACAGTCAATCCACTCATACTCTCCATCGTCATAACTAACCATCATTTCAATAACTCACTCTTACTGAATCTGGAGTGTATCTCCTTGTTGTTGGATGATCGTTCCTGCATACCACTCATCATCCTAGTCCATGAACCACCAGATCAGGGATTACATTCGGCCAATACACACGGATCCTCCTTCCAATCACGCTTTCAGTTCCATTAAGTATTCCTTTCTTAACAACAGGTTGGGGTTCCTTCTTTTGGATAATCGTAGGAGCTACATGAAAATAGACAACAGGATCTACATGGAGTCGAGAGAACTGATGACTGTGAAGGTATTTCTACGAAATGAGTCGTTGATGTGAACTCGAACTCTTCTTTGGAGTTTTGAAGAAATCAAAAATTGTCTTTTTGGTTGGTGTACCTTGACTACCTTTGTTCATTACAAAAGAACAATGAAATACCTAAACAAATGGCGGCGTCGTTCCCGCCATTTTCATTTCAAGAATATGGAACTGTCAGAGAACACTGGTGAACTAATTCTCCATACTTGAGTCCAGAATACTAAGCAGGACGTAAAAACACTCCATTCTATTTCTCTTCCAATTCTATTTTCATCCAATTGTATGAACATGATAAATCAGATTTCAGTAGTTTATATATGTCTACTCAAACAATTCCTTCTCTCACCATTCTGAATCATCGAAGTGATGCCAATTCAACGAGAAACCGTTGTTCCTAAGGATTTTCTTGAGGCTCCTTCAAAAGGAGTTGATACGGTAAATGGTGCTGAATGCCCTGCTCATAATATAGTTTATCACTTCCGATGATCAGAAGTGTTTTGCAGTTGATGTTTTTTACAACCGAAAGGTGTCTGCCGTTTGCATTCCAGAACAGTCAGATACTCAGGATTCGGAACCTGTAGAAGGTTCACAATCACTCTTATATTGTAGTTCGTCGTAAAATCTCGAATTCCTTTTCCACCACTGATCCAAGACTTAAGTCACTTCTCAAAACCAGTGTCAGGGTATTTTAGTGAGTTTAATTTGTTGTTTATGGCATCTGGTAACCAGTTGTTCTTTTGGGATTATGGTTCATCTAATCAGTGGTTTTCATATGATGGAATTGATCAAACGATTCTATTTGTGGATCTGGTACGACTAAAACAGGGAATCTTCGACATGTCGATTGAGTATGGAATTATAGTTATAACAACGTCGGATGTTCTCTTACTATCTATTCAAAACCAAGAACAACGAGTTTTGATTCTCCTTCTTTGTGATTTCTAGGTGATAGTTGCTCCTCTCCATGTGAATGCTCCAATCGATGGTCAAAAGATTACAAATCTCATTTGTACAGGATATGGTCGTGTTCTTCTTGGATGTTCTGATGGTACGATTCAAGAGTTTATTTATGAACCTCGTGTATTTCATATCATTCTGTACTCATTTCTAGTCCTATTTCTTGAATTATCTTGGAATGACTGCTTCCGCATACATTCGTAATTTGACATTTGGCTTCCATTCCTTCATCCAGAGTTCACCGATTCAGAGTCTTAGTTATGATCCATTCTATCATCTCATCTACGCCTTACTCGTCTCTGGCTGGGTCTGTGTATTTTGGCTTGATCATGATGGTAGTCGCTCAACCGTGGTCTGATTAGTAGAGTCTGACTTCAAATTGCTTGATTACTGTGAGAATCTTGTGACTGCATCTCGTCTGGTTGATGAATCTATTCTACTGTGTTCAAATGGTCTGCCTATTCAACCAAGAGACCTTCATCTGTTATCATTGCAAGTCCTTCCCCATGACTTATGTCCTCTTCCAACAGTATGTGTGGTCACAGAATCAGGAATGCGGTTCTATGTATGTCTGGTCGAGGATCATCTTCAGGTGAGTGTTGTGAGACCTACTCTCTCTAAACAGTTGTGTTTGAGGGATATGTGGTTTGTAGGCAGTTCAATCCTGGCTCTGGATACAGAGACCCTTGTTGGTATTGTTCGTTCTCATTCAAATCCATCGTACTACCGAGAAGTGGAGTGGCGTTCATCATTCAATCGTGTATTGAATGTATGTGTTATGAATTCGCCGACCTCTTGGAAAGAACGTCGATCCGATGGGAGTGATTATCTGTTAGCTGGAGTTTGTGGAGTATTGTATGAACAGAACGAGCCAGCATTTCTCGTAATTCAACCAGATGAGGTATTGTGTCTTTATCGGTATCCCCTTCACAGAGATTGGAGTGATGTGAAAGTATATTTGAGTCATCATATTTAGTCCACACAAGTCTCATTACTCACTGTTTCTCATTACTTGGATTGGCAATTGGTGAATCATTCATGTGATATTTCGATTCTAAGTCAACTCATTGAACAGCCCACTGCATTCTCAATCTATCTTGATGCTTCACTTCTCACACTAACTCACATCTTACGATCTATTTGGAATCAACCAATTCTTTCATCACACACGTCTTCATCTCTTCTCTCTCAGCTTCAAGATCGTCTTCATTCAATGTCTCAACTCTTTCATCATCTTGCTTTGATTCCTTCTGTTCCTCTCTCTCATCTCTCAGTATTAGAACGGTCTGGTTACTCTCTACTTCTCTTCCTGGATCGTTGTCTCTCTCTCACTCAATTTGCACTTCATGTAAGGATTTTATCTCATTTTCACAATAGCTTACTCCGTTCATTCGTTCTCTTCTCCGTGAAGAATCGAACTCTCTTCTTGAGGAAGTATCGTTCCGTGAATGGGTTACTGATCCTTCTTGTATCAAACAGCTTCCATTCATCGCTTCTCAGACTCTGGCTGCATTTGGTTCTTCTTGGGGTAAGAATTTGAACTTCAGTTCATTCACAGAATCCTTTGAATCTGCATCCGAAGCCTTAGAGACGGATTGCCGCGGTTATTTCCCCAAACCAGCAAAGTATTTAGCTCAAGCCTCCTATCTCCTTCAACAAGATTCATCCTTCCGTAGTCTGGCAATAGACAGATTAGGACGTGTGTTCTCCGAGGTCCTTCCTTCAGAAGTGAGTGAGTAT
The DNA here is from genome assembly GCF_000743755.1 of Blastocystis sp. subtype 4. NCBI lineage: Eukaryota > Bigyra > Opalinata > Blastocystidae > Blastocystis > Blastocystis sp. subtype 4. The sequence continues at coordinate 43,266 of NW_014569533.1, read as the reverse complement.
ATTCAACGAGTGGAGTCCCTGCTTGAAGGCTCTCCTGTGGACTGTGGTCAAGTTTTCCTTAACGGAGTTCTCCAGCTTCCAGTGGAGATGTGTCTGGATCCTGAAAATGAAGACTTGCTCAAGGCTCAATCCATTCATATTCAATTGATTGAAGAAATGGAGAATCATTTGTTCCGTATTGTAATGATTGCAATTGAAGGCAGTAAGTTGGATATGATTCCACTTCTATGTGAACTTGGTTCTGATTCTCTGCGTATGCGAGTTTACAATTGGTTATTTGAGTCTCATCCTGAAATCTTCGAACACTTCCCAATGAGAGCTGAATTGGAAGAGTTTCTGTTTCATCACAATCATTTCGTATCATTTCTCTCATTCACTCATATCTAGCTTCTCAATACATACTATGTGGTACATGGAAAGCCTCACACAGCAGCAATTCGGCTCTTTGAAATCGTTGCTCTCAATCAGTATCCTTTTATTTCCTTAACATTGGAACAACGTAAACAAACATTTTGTGAAATTTACAAGGATTTGGCTCTTGCAGAGGAGCAGGGATATCGTACTCCTTATCCTTACCCACAATTGCGTCCGATGTTTGTGCAACGACAAATTGACCAATTATCGATTCAGATTGAAGCCAATCTAATGATTGATAAACCTCTTTCATTGGATGAACTGTTGAAGGAGTGTAAGGAAGCACATAAACCAATACAGATTCTGAAGTGTATGGAACTATTGGAGAAGACGGATCCTGCGGTTATTCTACTATGCTGGCATGAGATTTTGAATAACTCCTTCCAGTGTCATGGTAGTTATGATACGCAATTCATCACTGAAATCGTGAGGATTATTGACACATTCCACGATGATATTTATGTGCCTTTTTCTGGAATTCTAACGATTCTTCTGAGTCAAGCATTACAGTCATTGAGTTCATGCGAACAAGTGCGAAATGTTGTGTGTCTTTTCGTTACACGATGTCACAAGAGTCGTAGTTTTGTGGCAACCGAATTGCGAGGATTATTGGAGACAAGACGAGATGAATCATGGCGTCTGTTGGTGAGTGAATGTATTGTAGAGTGAGAGATGAGTGAATGAATGAGACATAGAATCTGTAGACAGAATGGAATAGGTGTGGAGGAACGTGAATTGCTTCAGTATGTAAGGAGTGATTTGATGACGATCGTTGAAGATCATAACAAAGCCGAAGAGTTGGAAGAGAGTATAAATACGATATTGAAATGAGTTGTGTTATTTACAAACATGTTCACTTCTTAATCATATCCATAGCTGCATTCGCCAAACTATTCGCATCTTTAATCAATGGATTCAATGGACTCTTCTGCTGTAAGAATGTAATCACACTCACAAGTATTGTTACCCAGCGGATCACCATTGGCTTGGATGGTGTTCCAATAAATCTAGCCTTCTCCTTTCTCACAGTCTCATACTGGTCAAAAGCTTCGATATAATTCGTTGGAGCAGGAGGAACCATTGCCCTGGCATTCTCAGGAGAACAGGGTTTGATCGTATTCATCATTTGCAATGCACTATGCATTTCTTCTTGCATCATATGTGCAATTGGAGTACGATGAATAAGATAGTTGATTGCATTGAATGCTCCTCACAATCAAATACACATCTCAACTCTTACGATTCACAGAAGCAATAACTAGATTCGGATTCATTACAATTTGAGAGCAATCTGACAACGAAGACTGAGGATCCATACGCATAGTCTGATTGGTAAATGTCGAAATCAGCTCCTACAGTGTATATTTCATTCATCTTTTTCTGGAATGACTGTTTACACGCATCATTACCAGGAACTAGATTGTCAATCAGAGCCTTGAGAGTATCAATCATGAAGACTGGCTCTGCGTCCTTCACAAACCATAGAAGTTCCAGAAAACCCTATTTATGAATCATGATAATAAATAATGACACGATCGATACAATCGACTTCGATTTGAGTAGCAATTACACAAGCTTGGACAAAACATTTCAATCCATCTGATAAAGTAGCTCCGCAGTTTTGAAGATCTGTTAGTACTTCAAGCGTGTATCTGTTGTCATTCTCACCCATACCTCTCACTTATATTCTGGATATGAGTAATACACTTCCTTCAGACAGTTGATCACTTCATCACGAAGATAGGAAACTTGTGGCGTTGGTTCCTTCAAAGCCTTTTGATGAAGTTGAATCAAAATATATACCGAACGCAGCGCAATCCAATCGCTTACAATCCACTCTAGAGTTGTTCCAACCGAAAAGACATCCTTCATGCTACAGGTTGAATAAGCCAGACTTGGAGGAAGTGGATATGGTGCAACATATTCCTTTATCGCATCTAACTGCTGCTGTGGTGTCATTTGCGCCAGATTGACAGATGGGATCTTATTGTAGACACATGAATACGCATCGCTACGGGTCGACCAAATTGTTTGATACAGTTTTTGGATTGAAGGATTCATAGTATCTCCAACTGGACCCACAAGACATTCACCATGATACACTGCATAATAGAGAATAGCAAATGTCTGGTTCACCTCATCTCCAGTATACACAGGATGGACCGGCATTCGCACTAGTTCTTATCTTTCTTTCTGTAATTACTTGGATTCATGACTTCAGCTGAACTATTTCCATTCATTTTCTTTTGAACTATCTTTGTTTTAAACCATGTCAGTTAAGTAAAGATGATCCGAATAGTCAGAATTTTGACTATCAACAAACAAGACAGCAACAAGCAATACAAACCTCCTTAAAGTGTCTTTATTGAGCGCATGAACATATCCGAATTCAATACATGCGTTCCTCCGAGAACCACTTGCATGCTTCCTTCCTCGTTCCACTGACTCACAGTATGAGCCTCCTCATATGTCGTTCCTCCTACATAGAACACAATCACTACATTGGGAGTTCCAGAAGCACTTGCTCCCTCATAAGGATAATCTCCCTCTGACAACTTTCCCTTCTTGATCTGATTGAGCACATCTTGCAGCAATGGTTGATGTTGTGTGTATACACTGCCAGTTCCCTTGATTGATTTCGCCAATCCTTGGACCAATCCTCCGATTCCACTACTTCCAAAGAGATCACCAGTACGAGCCTCTGAAGGAGAGAATCTAAAAATGAGGAAACAGAAGATACACAGTACTTCAGGAAGGAATGAATCGTGGAAATCATGTCATCTGAGATACCACGATCACGTAACGCAGACAAAACAGAACTCAGTTTGCTACCAGGTTTCTGTTCATAGTGCAATGCATACAACACAGCCAAACGAATCAAGTCTTCTTTCGAGGTCTGCTTATCATATCTCTCCTTCCAAACGTACATTCGGATCCTCGATCAATCTCATTAACTCCTTGTACTGTGATGAATGATCACTACTGCATGCTAGACTCTGCTCCAGTGCAGATATGGTAGTCAGAGCATGAGCACGCACAATTCGACTCAACTCTGATACCAACGACACATGGCGTTTAGCTGATAATTCTAAGAGCTTGTAATCCTTGAAATTCTCCACAAATGAAGCCATATCCGTACTCTTCAATTCCTCTTGTCGTTTGTCAGCAGCTGCAAACTCATTTGTTTGCTCTTTTGCTGCATCACACAGATCACCGAAATTATCCCATTTGTGGGCCTTCAAGAATTCATCTGTTTGAGCATTCAACACAAATTCCTCTTCCTTTCCGTTATTAACCAACTTCACTCGATTGTTCCAGATCGGCATAAACTCGTGTACCATACCCAAATACAACCACTGCATCAACAATGGAGTCACAGGATCACTCTTTCGATCCATAATCACTAACTGACAATTCCCGCGATAATCAAACAGACCTCCACGTTGATCCTCACGTTCGATTTGATGCAGCACTTCACGTGCAAGTCGTCCAGCCGATTCTGATGTAGACTGATAGCGAATATATGGTCGCTGTTTCAATGCCAGACAAACTGCCAGAAGCGACTAGAAATGAGTATATAGCTATAATTCTACATCTGTTGCACGATGGAAAATGTTATTCTCTGTCACCTTCCACTGATTAGGTTGACGACACAATTGAAGTCCATCCGTCAGATTCAGGGTATAGTGGTCTGTATCAATTGGGATGTAATCACCAAAGAACTCATGAATTTCCTTCACTACGCAATGCTCATCAGCCGAAGCCAATTCCTGAATGTTGTCAATACGACAGATATTGGTAAAGTCTAGAGTGAATTCGAAAATCAAGTCGTACAGATATGATACTCACCATATTTGGGTTTCTTCAACTCTGCGCAAAGGAGTTTAATATTTTCATCACTAGGTCGAACAAAGACGATTGCCTACAAATCATCCATCCGAAACACAATTATGTACAATCAAGTGCTTCATATCCTCGTGGCTTGCTCCAAGCTTTTCAGTCAGGAAAACTATTAGATAAGTGTTTGGAAAAAAAAGTTCCAACCATCGTAGTCCAGAATCTCACTCTGAGAATAAGCAACAGCAATCGACTGTGTCTACGCATTAGCTCTATTCTAATAACCAGCAAAGTACCGTATCATTATCTAGAATCAACACTTTTGCCGTTCCCTTCTCTCTTCCCTGGAATGTCAACATCTTCTTCACATAGTTTCGGTAAGGTGTATACAGGTCTGCCATAGTCTAACAAACGGAATAGAAAGAATATAACACCGAATACAACGAATTATCTAAGATTTCGGGCACATCGAAGGAGACATGTTTAGTGATCTAATGAGCTTGATAACCAAGAGATACTGAGATCTCAATTATGGTAAACTATATAGCACTGACGGTAATGAAATTGATATAATATAGAGGTGAATCACCTGTTGGAACAGAAACAAGGAGAAGCATCGATGCTTTGTAAAGACAGTGATTTCAAACTCACCAGAGATTCACGATTCCTCTGTTAAGAGAAAACAGGAATCATAAGATCCATGTTGTCTTCTTGTTTGTTTCGCTTTCCGCCGTTTTTGAAGAGTAACAACGTAATTAAAGGGATTTCTAGGCATTTCTCACGGAAAACAAGGACGATTATTGATCCTTCGTTGGAAACCCCTTCATCAGGGATTGTGAAACTCAGTCCATTCAATAAGTTACGCACAGTTGCAAAGAAGTCTTATTTGCCTCTTTCTCATGTTTCTAAAGCTCTGTGCACTCGGGAAGGAAAATTCTTATATTTAAAAGTGGATTTGAATGAAAAGGATGAGATCTAGGATGAGGAAGGTCGATCTCACTGTTTTTCCGATGAACGGGATGTCATTGTTCCCTATTCAATAGCAGAACAATATTTGAACAGATGTAAGAAGAAGTGTGAGTGTGTTGAGATTGATCCTGAGAACATTCAAACTGAGTCTAATGAAACAAGTAGAGTATGTGAATATTGATTATTTAAGAACTAGTCATGTTTGCGTCAATCGGTTATTTCGGTTGTTGGAGAAATGGATCATGGCAAAACAACCTTGCTGGATTATCTACAACATTCTTCCATCCAGAAACAAGAGTTTGGAGGAACAACACAAATCATTCGAGCCAATGCTATATCAATTCCATTCTATAATTCATCAAATCAACTGGATTCCTTCAAGTGTACATTTTTAGATACTCCAGGTCAGTCTTGCTTCTCTTTTGTTCCTCTTCTTCTGTTAGTTCATTTATAGATTCGTGATAATGGGAGTGTATTATCAGATATTGCTCTCTATGTTGTTTCACTAAGTGAAGGTCCTTCGGAGGAGTCTCATGTCATTTTCAATCAACTCAAAGCCAATGGTGTCCCTGTCATTTTAGTATTCACAAAGAGTGATTTGGTTACGGATGAACGGAAAAATTCAATTCAACAAACCATGTTGGCTATGGCTTCTGAATACTCTGTGCCAATTGGTATTCAATTCCTTTTCTTTTTCATATCTAGTGGATTCATGTACCATATCCTCTGTTACTGGAGCGGGAATGGAACATTTCCAGCAACGACTTGTAGAGTTGGGTAAGAAGTATCAGCGATCTGTTCCTTTGGATGTACCAGCAGAGGCATCCATTCTTGATAGTCTTCTGATCCCTTCTCAAGGAATTGTATTTCGTGCATTGATTCAACAAGGACAACTGTCTGTTCGTGATGATTTCATCTGTGGGCTGTATATGGGTCGTGTGCGGAGTCTTGTCGATCTTCAGAGCAATTCCATCTCACAAGCATTTCCAGGAATGGTTGTCAACGTTCTCGGAGCGCGGAAACTTCCTGCGGCATTGAGAAAGAATTCCCAGATGTTGCCAACAGGTCATACACTCTTTGTACGGGATCCAAAAGAGATTGAGGCGATTATGGAGCAGCGTCTTCTGGAATATGCTTTCAATGCAGCACAGTGTGCTACAGAGGAAGAAGAGCGTGCTGAAGAGGAATTTGCGCTTTCAGATCCAGGGGCGACGGAGATTATTCATGGTGAGGAATATATTGAATTGAAGAAACAACCGATTATCGTGGTTGCTGACAATGCCAACAGTCTGAGTGTCATTCTGGAGACTCTGGAAAAGAAGCCTCAATTCTCTGTTGTCAGGACGCGGGTTGGACAGATTCTTGATAACGACATTGAGCAATGTAAGAGTTCAAATACAAAGATTGTATCGTTTAATGTGGATATTCCGTCAGATGTACATTTAGGATCTCATTTTATTTATTCGCGTTTGATGAGCGAATTGTTGGAATCTATTGAGAAATGAGATGTTTGTTATTCCTAAATAGAAGTGAAAAGGAACCCTTTCAGGTGCCACTGTAGTATAGTTGGTCAGTACATCACGTTGTGGCCGTGATAACCCGTGTTCGAATCACGGCAGGGGCATTTCTTTTTCTATTTCAACAAACACTCTCTTCTGTTTTATGATCTAATTCTTGATGTTTCTCCTTATTTATCTTCTTCCATCAAGGCAGCATCACCTGAAATCGTAATCATACTATAAGCCTGATTCACATCTTCCTCGGCAGTTTCTTGTGGTAGAATTCGAACAGATAACAAAGCATTTCCTCCAATACATCGAACATGTGCTTTGGCAACAGATAGCACTTCTAGAAGGAACTTGTGTGAGTAATTATTCATTGAGGCTTGTTCTTCCAAATGCCATGTCTCCCGAATAAAATGAAGAACCACAAGACCACAGTATCGCTTGACTCGATATCCTGTGATAGAAGTGAGTGGAGTGAGGAAAACATATGAAGGAGCAAACAATCTCTCTCGGCCTGTTTCGATGATAGGAGGTGATGGATGGATTCCTTGTAGATCCATTGAATCTTCCATGGAAAGAACATGTTCTATGTTCTCATTCTTATGAACAGGATCTGAGTGATCTACGACATCAGATCCTTCGATCAGCTTCTTCAACGAACCATTCTCCTCAGGATTGAAAGAGATTAGCGAAGAGAGACAGATTTCCACCACATCTTCACCAGGAAGACGCACTTGAACATCTAATCCTGTGAGAGAACAAGGCATCATTCGCGAGACTTTGTAAGAGAGACGAGAACACATATCCATGAGAAGCTTGTTGAGTGCAGCTGATGAAGAGCTGAGATGGACTCGTTTTAGTAGAATCACAGGCCGATAATCACGAACAGGAACATTCTTCTTGTGTGTATGAAGAGTGTGGAAAACAATACGTGAGTCAGAGATCCATGGGAAATACGTAGCGAACATGTTTTGGTAATTGTCATCTGGCTCAATCACTCCATAGTCTGGATGAATCTCACAGAGAGTTGGTACAACATGATCCTTGTATCTAGTTCATCACTTTCTCAATCAGAGAATACTTGGACGCATACTTCTTCTCACTTCGACTCTCGTCATCAGAAGAAGATGAAGAGGATGAAGAAGAAGACGAAGAAGAACTACATTCACTTCCTTCACTGGAAGATGAAGTTGAGGATGAGAAACTTCTCATGTCGACACTCAAGTCTACACTACTTTGAAGTCGTGATAATTCTTCTGTTTCCCGTGATTCTCGATGTTGTATGACAGGTCCAGGTTCTGTACTCATTGAATGAATGAGTGTTCCATCACGCCGTAATTCTGTTTCTGCCTTTGTCATATGGACCTCTTCAGAATAGGAGTGAGCATTTGATAGAATAGTTGATTGGGCCTTTTGGAGACCACGATCTCTATGACGCCTCCTCTGTGTCTTCTGTTTCACATGCTGACGGGCTAGTATCTGCTGTGTGATTTGTGCACGCTGCTGCTGAAGATCAAGAAGATCTTGCTAGAGATCAGCTCATTCACTCATTCATACTGTGACACGCTTGTAGTTATCAGGAGAGATGGACATACTTGGAGGAAACGGAGATTTGATACTAACTGGTCCAGGTTCAGGAAGACCAGGAACATATACAGCAGTTCCTGTAATGACTCCCACAAGGAGTGAGCCACCAATTTCCATTTCAACTGAGATTCCAAAAACTGCATTGCAATGAAGGCTGTAGAGCTTCACCAACAACTGATTGTACAGTCTTAGTTCGATGAAGGGCATCTTACGACTAATTGAGTTAGCTCCGTTCTCTCGGGTGTCTTGATCTGATTTGTCTACTGTAACACATGCTTGGATGAACTGAGGAGTACCAACTGTCTCCAGTCCTGAAGGGATTTCAGACGTACTCAATACTACAAAAGGAACTCGTTTCTGATTGCATCGTCGACACAGTCCTAATGTCATATCACGAAAGAGGGTGTGGTGTTTGGTAGGATCGACATGGATCTACACATGATAGCTCACTCTTACTCTAACAGCTTCACAAGGACATCGACCCATACGATGTTTGGTTCCTCTCTGTTTACTATGAATGATCTCCCAATGATTCTAATCACATATCCAACTTCACAGCTGTCCCTGTCGCACTTAACAAACATATATCACCATGAATCGAACAAGTCTCTCGATACCCCAGTACCAGATCAGCTCCAATTCGCAAGGTGTTTGCTCGTACTTCATCTCGTAATCCTTCCCACCAGCTATCACGCGTTTCGATATCCACCAACGTACTATGAAGTTTACCAATGAACTTCACAGCACGAGAAGCAACTACACCATTGATCGAATAACGGAAACTGTCAGGAAGTTTACGTAGAGTCATGAGCTCAATAGACTGAGCATTCAAGGAGGGACTATATTAAACAGTCATAAAAGGAGTTACAAAAGATCAGAAGGATTCTTTCGATCATCAGATACGGTATTATAGAGCCCGTACAAACGAGAACTATTTCTTAAGAATCCAATATCACTTACTTGTCCAAACCTTTATGGAGGGTTCGATCACTTGTATCTATCTCCTCATACTCTCTCAGCAGTTGTACATATGATATCACGAGTCTGAATCTCACAGATAGGACGCTTGCGACGGGATTGAGTTTCACTCTCCTTTCGTTTTGGTTGATCCTCCAGGGCTGGAAGATCGGTAAGAGGAGAAGGAACATCCCGTGAAGGTATTCGAAGGACAGACATATCATTCTTCTCACGAGGATAAATGCTACATATAAAGACAAAGAGAGAGATAGACATGCATGCTGTTCCGTATGCACGACCTACTATACCTGAATCACCTTCCATATCAAAAAATTGTTGATATCCAAAAACAGCATTTGCTCCTCGTTGTTTGGCTTGTTTTCCAACTTGACGACGTAACTGCATGCTACTAATGATTGGATTTCAATTGAGATACGATAAGTGGTACAATTGTTTCTGTCGTTTCTCATTACTCTTTTGAGCAGATCGAAAACGCTCTTCAAATTCGAATTCTGGATCTGTATCCACTACAAGGGCTTCAGCAAAGCCTAGAATGCTTTGCATCACATACTCTTGCATATCTGGAAGACTTCCAGAAAAAATGAAAATACCGGGTGAACCCTCTTCTGATTGCTACTTCTGAACCGATAACTCTAGGCATACATTCTTATCTCCAATCGCCTGAAAACTCACAACTACATTCAATTCACCTCGAATGCCTTCAATTGTATCATAAATTGGCATCCATCCATCGAAATAAGTGCCTTGTGTATTGTTATAATCAGCTCTCATCAACATGGTATTCAAGTCGATAACAACCGTACCAATTAGAGATCCAGCCGAGTATGTATCATGATCCATCACCTAGTTATCACAACCTATTTTAGAAATGACTCGAAAAATCAACGGATCATCTTGCAAACGAGACTCTTCCTGAATATCCCAACTTACTGTCTCGTTTTTCCATTCTGGATTTAAACTATTCTCAATCACCGTGGTTACATACCGCTCATCTGCCCATACTACCTCTACAAAACTACAAGTAAGGAACAGGAGATGATCCAACCAATCTGTAGTCTTTCGTTTTCGATCGATTGCAGGCAGTCCACGTGCCTTTCTTACACCCACATACAGACTCGTCGGCATTCTCTAATCTTTAACTCGGAATTGGTGGGATCCCAAACCTAAAATCAAGGCTATTTTGTAGGGCAATTGCAAACCCGATTGCTCTTTAATCAGAATGTTTTCCCGACTTCTGACTTCTAATACAGCTCTCTTTGTTTGTGATGTCCAAGGAGCCTTTACAAAGGCCATCTTTGGGATTGAGGAGCTAATCAATACTACTGGTTTCTTGCTGAAGTGTTCTCGTGCTCTTCACCTACCTTGTGTTATCACAGAACAATACCCAGAGAAGCTTCAACATACAGGTTTGGGGATATTTGGAGACATTGAATTGTAGTGGATGTTCTTCAGCCCTTGATTCAAGCTTCAGATACACAAGAAGCTTTCCCTGTATTTCCCAAGGTGGACTACACGATGTACTCGGAGGAAGTGAAGCAGTACCTGAAATCGAATCTTCCTGACGTCACTAATATTGTGATTTGTGGTTTGGAGGTATTCTTTCTGGAAAGTGTTGATTGTAGACTCATGTCTGTGTAATGCAAACTTGTATGGATTTGATGGAAGCTGGATACAGTGTTCACATCTGTGTGGATGCTGTAAGCAGTCGTTCTCCTGTGGATCGCAAGGTTGCTCTGTATCGGATGCAACAGAGTGGCATTCATCTGACAACATCCGAAAGTGTTGCGTTCCAAATGATCGGTTCCAAGAATCATCCTTGTTTCAAGACGATTTCTGGTTTGGTCAAAGCGAAGTCTCTCCCCTCATTGCTTGACTTTTAAAGTCGTTTAGTTTGAATTTGTTTGTTTGGAGAAAAAGGGAAAATCATTGGAGTGTTGATAATCAAATAATCTATAACTACTGAACTGGTCCACACACAAGATGAGTAAGCCAGAAGAGGATAATGCGCTAACTGATTCAGATTCTCAAGTATTGCGAAAGAAAGCGATTTCATTATGATTAGTATGCAGAGGGGTTTGATGAAGATGATGAGGTTATGAAGAGTCAAGTGATCCCCGCATTCCTTAGTAAAACTTACGCTATCATGCACAATGATGATTTCAAAGACATTGTATGTTGGGGCGAGAATGGCGAGTCAATCCTCATTTTGAAGGTATATGAATTTGAGCTTTTCAGTTTATAATATTATAGGTGGACGATTTTTCGAAGAAAGTCCTTCCGTTGTATTTTAAACATGGAAACTTCTCTTCCTTTGTAAGACAGTTGAATATGTACGGTTTCCATAAAACAAGGCAAGGTAAGTGTTATTGTCACATGTCATTAAGATCCAAACTGGCGGGAGTTTAAGCATCCTTTGTTTAAGCGAGGTCACTTAGAGCTCTTGCCATTGATCAAGAGAAAGAACGGAAGTTCAAAAGCGAAAGGTGAAAAGCGGGAACATCGTAGGAATACTTTTGGATAATGACTCTAGCTTCGGATCTGTCTGAACGAACCCTTTCTTTGAACGTAAAAAAGAACAAAATTGACAGGGATGCTATGCTTCGGGAGTTGACGCTTCTCAAACAGCAAACAGCAGAGATGGAAGCAAAGTATACAAATGTTTTACAAGAGAATCGGTTGCTGTGGCAGACATTTATGAAATCGAAGAAACAACAAGATGCATTGAAGCAACAAATGGAGCGTATCTGTCGTTTTCTGTACAAAGTATATCCTGGAACACGAATTCGTGACAATGAAGATGCAAATCCATATGTGGTTGTGCTGGTCCAGATTTATCTCTAGTTGTTGGCAGATAAACCTCGTTCTATGGATCTTACCATGGATCCTATCGATTACTCGAATTATCCTGGTGAAGATGGATTGATGACTCCTGATCAGTACAATGGTACATTAGAGTAGAAGAAACACTTGACCCTTTATCATAGTTTCCTGCAAATGAACTCTGTTCCTCGTCTCGATTCTCCTCGTACGATGCCTCTTCGTTCTCCATTGGATGACTCTCGTCGTCCTTATTCCCAACGTATGATCACCAATGGATCGCAGAACTCTCTTCAGAGTGTACTTTGCATATTTCATCTCTCACTCTTTAGAAACCTTCATTGATGTTCCCTGGAATTTCACCTTCGCTAGGTCCGAATGGCCTACCTGAGATGGATGACATGCATGGTGTCGATATTACCAGCTCCACAGCCTCGCTTGATCTCAATCCACCTTCTATGCCTCAACAGACAGATCAGCAAGCTCCTTCTTCACCTATTCCTCCACTGGATCTGGGTGAGCCGTATATGCGAGGTAGGAGAGAACAGGAGAAGGATTGAATGATAGAGGAGGGAATGTCAACAAGCAGTCAACTCCCTAGCAACGGTGACATGCTAGTATTAGACACATCCAAACCCACTCCATTGGAGCTGTATAGTAAGCCTGTTAGTTCTGAGGTGGTGGTACCTGATCCTTCCACTATGTACTACTCTGCTCCTGTAAGGTTGATGGAATCAGATTACGGTTAGACACAACAGTCGAATCCCACTTCACAGGATCTGGTTCAGTAGGTGCGAAAGGGGAGATTAATCCTAGTTCCTTTAATGATGATGTAAAGAAGGTAGATGAGGCGGGAATGTCACTACAGAGAAGAATTAGTCAGATGGAAACGGGACTGAGTTCTCCCTTCTTGGCTCCAAATATTGAGATTATGGAGCAGCAAGGTATGCTATAAATAGTAAGTTGTGATGATTTTTTATGCAGTTGCCAGTCTGACTGGTCACTTTTCAGTTATGTTTTGTTTGTTTGTTGGGACAAATTGGTTTTTCGAAATCCTCTGAATCGTTTGATTTTGTTTAGTTAAAGGATGCCAGATCCAAAGATTGACGTAGGAACGTTTAGGATGGAAGTTGAGCGATGTAGGAAAAGACCAGTAAGAAGGGAGAGAAACGTTCCAAACCAACGGAACCTGTGGGACTTAGGTCAATTGGAGTGATTGAAATAGGTTCGTTTCCAGCGTGGAGGAAAGGAGATGTTTGAGATGTCTAAGAAGAGGTCTAAAGTGGCAAACAGCAATGTAAGAAGTAGATGAACTGAATTAGTGGAAGGACTTCTTATTCAAACCCCAGGATAAGGAATCAACTCCGACAAAGTCCAAGAGTGTTGCTGAAAAGCGGGAAGAGAAATTTAACTTGAAATCGAAGATTAGTATGTGAACTGTATCGGTCTTGACTGTAGAGGAGAATGATGTTATGAAGTCCACGAAAAACCGTTCCAACTACTTTACTGCTTTGTCATTTAGTCGAATGAAAGTATTTACAATGGTGAAATATGACATGTAGCCAGGAATGATGTTGCTTGGTTATGTGAAAGAAGTTATGAAGCGACATCTAATGATTGGTTTGCCGTTCAATTTATCTGGGTAGATGAGATATATTGGTGTTAATGAACAGACTTGTCCAATTAACCGAAACGAGTGATCTGTTCCATTCTCTGGCAGACACAGAAGAAGGATCAAAGACGTTGGAAGAAGTCGATCTAACCTTGTTGTATCAAGTGAATATGCGTGTCGTAGTGATGGTTCGGGAGCTTCAAACAGTACGTATTCATTCTAATCTCGAGCATAGAGAGGGAATGTGAAAGTGATTGACCTGACGATGCGTCCTTCACTTCTGAATGCTAGCTTCGGAAGTGGAAGTGATCAAAAAGCATTGCTTGTGAATGGGATTGTTCAAGGAGAGATCTCACAGAAGGAAGACTATGGATATACTGTGAATCTTGGATTCTCAGAGTTACATGGATTCTACAAATGTGATCCAACCACCACGAATCGTAGAAACAGGGAAACTTGATAACGAAATAGTTGCTATGGGATGTGTACATCTGTTTGCAGTGAGTAGTATTGATCGTGTGGTCCATTTAGAAGAAACTTCTGGTCATAAAGGACAGAAGCCTGTGAAGTGTAGAAATGAAATAATGGATTGAATTGTAGTGACAGAAAATTCCCCTATTTCTGCATTGAAACCTGGTTATATGGTAAAAGGAGTAGTAACAGAGGTATTGAAAAATGGGGCACGTTTGAGTATGAATGGTCTGATTGGAGAGATCTACTATTATCATTTGAAGGAACGAGTAAGAATGAATTGGAAGAATGAAGAATAGGTTGAAGAGATGGCTACGTTGCGTGTGGGAATGAAGTTGAAGACTCGAGTGATTTGTGTGTGTCCAAGCACACATCAAATCCTACTAAGTGCCACACGTTCTGTCGAGAATCTGTTCTATTCGCCTCCAGCAGTGTCTCTAGGTTCTGTCGAGACTGGTGTCGTTAGTTCTGTGGACAATTTCATGGGTATTCTTGTGAATCCTAATATTTACGTGCCAATGGTCCGTCTGACTGATCGATTCATCACAACCCCTGAAGGAGTCTATACAGTAGGTCAGTCTGTGAAGTATCGAGTGATTGGTTATGACCTTGTGGACGATTTGGTTCTTGTAAGGCTATTGTGACTAAATGATGATTAGGCTGGCACATCAGAATCTATTTTGAAGAGTGATGTGGTGGCTTTGGATGACGCAAAACCAGGACAGATTGTTGAAGCTACTGTTGTGAGTGCATCAGAGAATAGTGTAATTCTGACTATTGGAACACATGTTTGGTTAATGGAGGCTTCTGATCATTAGATTCGTGGTGTGATCTATCCTGAACATATGAACGAGTTAGGCTCCGTGTCTGATCCAAAGAAACTTTATCCTGTTGGCAAGCGAGTCCATGTTCGAATCCTTCGAATAAGCCGAGAACAACACTCGTTAATCTGTACGGCCAAACGAACACTGTTACGTGAGGAGACTCCAATTCTCACAGATATTGAGAAGGCTGAGACTGATGCGGAGTATGTAGGAACAGTCTCAGAGATCATGCCAGGAGGTGTGATGATTCACTTCTTCAATGGTATTTGTGGATTTATTCCGACGAATGAGTTGCAACGACGTAACCTTCGTGCTGAGGAGATCTACAAGAAGGGTCGAATTGCTCATGTGCGAGTGAAAGGTGTGGATCGAATGAAGAATCGAGTGATCATTGTTCCTGTTGATGGTGATGATTCAATTGAGAAGCTGATTGTAGGAATGAGATTGAGAGATGATACGTAGGGAAGTGTTGGTAGTGGAGTTGTTGTTAAAACAGAGTATTCTGTATGTGTTTATGAGAAAGAGAAAGAAGAGAAGGGCGTGATTCTTCATATGGAGAATGATTTGTATGCTTTCCTTCCAATTCCTCAGATCAGTGATCATCCTGAATTGAATGATCGTTTGTATCGCTTGTTCACGGAAGGTATTCGTGTGAATGAAGTGGGCATATTGAATAGCATTCCTCGAGCTTCCTATAGTAGAAATGAATGAGAATGATTCACTGTTAGATGGCATGCCACTATGGCTAGCAACTACTCAGTCATTACTCTTGGCTACAATGAAGGTAAATGAGATGCCTCGTTCACTGACATCATTACAACAAGATCAAATTTATTTCGGATATGTTGCGTCCGTTTCACCGAATGCTGCCTTTGTACGATTTTTGGGATCCCAACGATTGATTATTCCTCGTAGCAAGTTATCTCTTAGGCGAATTGAAAATGCTAATGAGGTTGTGAGTGTTGGTCAGAGTGTGTGTGTTCGTGTGGAAATGGGCAGTCAACAGAAAGTGTGTGGATCCTTGAAATGTGTTGTAAGTGATGATATTCAGGCTATGTTCATTGCAACCTATCAGGAAGAGCGATTCCGACTCTTGGAGAGTGGATTCTATGAAGAGGAAGAGAGTAATGAGATGGAAGAAGAAAGTGAGGAAGAGAAGGGAGAAGAGAGTGAAGTGAGTGAGAATGAAGAGAGTGAAGAGAAAGACGAGAATGAAGAGAGTGAAGAGAAAGAAGAGAGTGAAGATGACAGGAAGGAAGAGAAGGAGAGTAGCAGTGATGACCAAATGGAAGAAGAATCAACTCCATTCAATTGGAAGACATGTCCTCTGGGCTCTATGCATTCAGCAACCATTCATTCTCTTCGTCCTTATGGAGTGATTGTTGAACTTGAGAATGGTTGTCTTGGGTTTGCTCAGTCTCCTCTGCACACAGAAGGAGTAACATTAGAAGAAGGTGTGAAAGTGACTGCTCGTATTCTCGATGTGAATCCATCTCTCGAATTGTACGATGTCACATTGAATCCCAAGTATCATTCTATCACACAAGAAGAAGTGAGACAACGTAGTCGTAAGATGAGTGATTGTGATTTGGGTATTTCACATGGACAGAAGGTTGAGACTATAATTCTTCTTAAGAAGGATGATTATTTCATTGCATCTATGCCCAGTCATAACAATGATCTGTTGGTTGTATCAGCTGCTTCCTATAATACCGTCAAGGATCCAACTCCTGATTTGGAACCTGGTACTTCTGTTGCCTGTATGGTCGTAACTGATCTTGGGTTTGGAGAATTGGTTGTTCAAGCTCGAGATGCCTTCAGAGAGAAACTGTCTGAAGATGACGCTGACAGAATTCGAGCCTTTTTTGGATCAGTTCGAGCTGGTCGTCTTTATAACGAGGCAGTATCACGTGATGCAATCCCTCAACGCACTGATGTTCAGTTGAATAATAGTCTCAGAGGAAGTGTGTTCCGAGTACGTGTAACAAGGTTATTTGGAACTCGAGCTCAGGTAACACTTCTGGGAGTCCAAGTGTCAGGGTATTACCATGCTTACATTCAACGCATGGATATGAATGAACGAGATGTCAAAGAAGGAGAATCACTTGTTGCTAAGTATGCTTTGAACACACTTATAATTGGTAGGATCATTGCTGTAATTCAAACAGAACGAGCTACATCTGAACCTCTCTTCTTGTTGTACTTATCAATGAATGAAGATGATTTGGCTTTGCCTGAAGTATTGTTGGACGATGGGATTGATTCTAGGGAAAATGGGTACCTCGTAAGCAAATCAGTGATTTCCCCGTGGGAACGAAAGTATCTTGTTTGATTGATGAAGTAACAACAGATTCCATGTCAGTGAGTCTGGCAACAGGAGTTGAAGGAGAGATTCTGCCTCTTGATTATGACTCGAGTTTAACCAGTTATAACAGTGCTGATTTCATTCCAGGAACCAAGATTGAAGCAACTGTGTGCTGTGTTGTGTGTCAGGGCTATAAGCTAGGTTTGTCAATGCATCCTCGTTGTTTGGAGGATTTGGAACCAGGTTCTTCTGTTGACGGAATCATCATTCGCAAGCCAGCTCAATCGTCACTCAGTGAGGAGATAGCAACAGTCCAATTGCCTGGTCATCGTGAAGCCTTCCTCTTCTGTACCGATGTCACAGAGGTGAAATCATGGGAAAAGAATCCTCTTCAAGCCTTGGCGAATCGAGAGAGAAGGACAGTAACTGTCTTGGGAACAACACTGTTTTTCAAGAAGGAAGTGACAGCAGTCACACTGCGCTCAGATGTCCTTGCTCAACAGCAAACTTCATTCCAAGAGAATCAGTCTGTGTGTGGGTTTGTAGTGAACTCAGGAATGAAGGGAGTCCAAGTGCGGTACTGATGAAGGGGTCTAATGATTGTTAGTCTCAACTATAAGACAGTGGCCTTCGTTCCTCAGAAACTGGCAGATGATCGATATCTAGGTAATTTGAAGAAACACTTCCCTCTGGGTCTGCTGGTCACTGGACGCATCGTAGAATTCAACAAGGATACTCAACAATTCATTCTTTCACTCCGAGTAGGTTTGTAAGAATGGATTCACTTGTAGAAGTCAGATATTGCAGGAGAGAAAGCTCTGACATGGAGTGATTTTAAGGAAGGACTCATTGTGAAAGGCGTTGTTACTAGAGTTCGTGAGAATTCTGTTTTTGTCCGTCTCGACTATACAAACATTATTGGCATTGTGTTCCGTGAGAACTGTGCGGATACTCCCTCTCCTGATGTAGAGAAACTGTATGCTGTGGGTGATGCTGTGAAGGCTCGGATTCTGGAGTTTGATAAGTCAAAGCGCCAACTAAGACTTTCATTGAAACCTTCAGATCTCCCAGAGGAGGAAGAGACACAGGTGGTGGAAGTGATGGAGAGTGATGACGAGATTCCTCGTGCACTGGAACAAGAGAGTGATAGTGATGATGATCAAATGATTGAGAGCGATAGTGAAAGTGAGAGTGATGCTGAATCTGCGCCAGTTGGTGGGTTCAGTTGGGAAGGTCTGGGTGCCACAACAGAATCTTCGGTTACTATCGCTGAACCTGTAGAGAAGTCCAAGCCAAAGAAGTTGTCTGAGCAGGATGTGGCTTCGTTAGAACAGTCTCTAGCTGCACAAGACTCTACGCCTGCCTCAGAAGCTGACTTCGAGCGACTGATGGTTGCCAATCCCTTCTCCTCGCATCTTTGGCTTCAGTATGCCTCCTGGCTTCTCTCTCTCACAGAGGTAGCAAAGGCAAGAGCTGTACTTCGCCGCGGATTGAAGACAATCCCCGTGCATCTCGAAGAAGAGCGTTCCAATTTGTGGCTGGCTCTGATGAATCTGGAAGCAGAGTATGGTGATGAGGATTCATTGGAGACACTATTTAAGGAGGCACGTCAGAAGATGGATGACAAAACTGCTGGACTACATCTGGCTGGAATCTATGAAACAAAGAAACAGTATTCCAATGCATATAACGTGTGGAAGCAGTTGGCAAAAGATTACAAGGATGATGTGACAGTATGGAATGGTTGGTGTTCCTTCTATTTCAAACAGGGAGATTTCAATCAAAGTGGTGAGATTCTGAAGCGTGCATTGGCTTCGTTGCCTAAGAACGAAAAGACGCACATGTTGACAAGTTATGCAATCTTACTGTACAAGTATAATCAGTTTGATCAAGGACGAACAATCTTTGAGGATTTGCTGAGCAAATTGCCGAAACGCTTGGATTTGTGGAATGTGTATGTGGACCAAGAGACGAAACTCCAGCATTTTGATTTTGTTCGTTCACTATTTAAGAGAATGGTAGAAGTGAAAGTAGGTGTGAACAAGATTAAGGGCATCTTTAAGAAGTGGTTAGCTTTTGAGGATGCGCATGGCGATGACGAGTCTGTTAAGAATGTGGAGGAAAGGGTACAGGAGTATATCAATCGTTTGTCTTCTTAAGAGTATAAATGTTTGTTTGGATTCTCTTTTGCATTTGTTGATTGTTCAAAGTTGTATAAGGTCGTTTGGTTAACACAGTCGAAACTGCTGGAAGTTTCAACAAAGGCGTTTCATCCGTGACGTTTCGTGGTTCTTATAATTTGAATTCAAACGAGCCCAACCTTTTGAATTCAACGAATACTGAGTTCATCTTGCTCTTGAAATTGCTAAATCATGGATGAAACAAAAGAAGTCACCACTCCTCCTTTGTCAACGTATCCGTATCAAGATCTTGATGATTCGTAGAGAACAGGTGAAGCAGGAAATGGAAGAAGAGTTGAATGAAGAAAACAGCAATGATTCTGCTACTCTACAGTCTAGTGAGAATGTGGATGGTAAGAATGGAACTACATCATCGAACGTAGGAAATACAATTGAACAGGAAAACGATGAACAGGAAGAAGAGCAAGATCCTTCGAAAGTGGAAGAAACAACAGAACCAAAAGATCTAGAAGAGAAGAAACCAGCAACCATGAAGAAGAAGCAAGGAACTGGTTTTCGTACATCAGTGAAATGTATTGATTTAGATTCCTTTTAATCAATCATAGTCAGTACAAAGAAACCATATCCAATCTTGAAAGGTCATTATGTTAATGATGGCAATATGTGCGTGTGGTCTGGACTTGTAAGCTACTGGATAATATTTTCTCATTATAGTGGGGCATGGGAATGAATGGAGAGGTACATGGAGTCACAAGTGATTTCCGCTACCAAATGAAGTTAGGCGATACAGCTGCAGAAGGTCCTCAGAATGGGAATTATAATGGCTATTTCTGGATGAAAGTGGTGCCTCCAAAACGTATTACGGATAATGGCTTGTCATTGAAGTTCACAAAGCAGGATAGTATATATTTGGTTGAAGGTCGTGGTCAGAATAAATTGGGACCCTTTTCACTTAATGGTACCTATAACCCAATTACATCAACAATGGTTTGTGATAAAACTTATCTTCCTCTGGGAACAGGAAAGAAAGCCAAGCCAAAACCCAAGCCGAAGCCAAAACCTCGTTCACGGCCCGCAACAGAACATTTGTATTCACAATCTTCACATTCTCGTATCCCACCAGTAGTACCCCAGGTATGAATGAGTGTTTATTTCTAATGTAGACAACGTATCTACGACATAGTTCATTAACACCTCGTGGTTTATCACGTGAGATGAATCTGTGTTATAAATGTCTTCGTCACATTATGGGCCACAAATGGTCAGGTCCATTCTTACAACCAGTAGATCCTGTGGCTCTGAACATTCCTGATTATCCTGATGTGGTGAAAGAGCCAATGGATTTGAGTACGATTCAACGTCGTATTGAGACGCAAATGATAACAACCAAAGAGGAATTTGCTGTGTTGATGCGACTTGTCTTCAGTAATGCTTGTCTGTATAACAAACCTGAATCGGACGTGTGAGGAATGACTATGTTATATGAGAGATAGAGGGATTATGGCTCGAACACTGAGTGAAGAATTCGAGAAGGAGTTACTACAAATCACTGGTCGTCTCTTTGCAGCTGGTCCTGAACCTTCCCACCCTTCATATATACAGAGTACGCGACGTCGAGGACTGATTGTGGATGAACCAGCCAGTAAGGAAGTTCGTGTCGTTGCACCGAAAACTCATCCAATGACACAACGTGCAAGGCGGTTACAAGAGATGCAGGAGATGGAAGCAATGATTCAGAGTCTGCAGGGAACAATCACTCGAATGGAACGAGAGATAAATGCAAGAAAGAATGGAGAGAAGGATGAGATTGATGCAAGGCCGATGACGGTCGAGGAAAAGAAGGCTCTTTCTGTTCAAGTGAGTCAGTTGAATGAAACAGATGTAGCCGGTTTATTGGCAATAGTTCGTGAGAGTATTCCTGAGGATCAGAATCACCAGGAAGCGATTGAATTGGATTTCAATCTGTTACCAAATGAGATACTGAGACAAATGGAACGATATATTAAGGAGTGTAAGGCAGCAAAGACGAGCTCTAGGAAACATCGTAAGACTTATACACACACACAGGAGTCACTTTTCGATTATGATGACAACCACTTTGTGGATGATTTTAACAATTCTGGTAGGGATGTGGAAATGGGGTAATGAGTATTAGACTCGGGTCAAGAGACGTATTAGTTACCTTTATTCTGTGTGTACCATACTTTTGCTTGTTGTTTGTTCATAGTTGAGTTTTTGCATTATAGACTGCAATGAGTGATGCAACTCACCCTCTGCTTGAAACAAGTGATGGTTTTTGCGTTCTTTTGTAAGATGTGGGATAGTTGTGATTAAGAAGACAAAACCTATTACTGAAGCAGACTGGTATTAGTTTCAGGATTCAAAGTGAAGAAGTGTGCAAGATTGCAGATTACTTCAGAAAGAAGTATGCAACGAACGTATTTGGAATGAAAATGGATGGGATAATTTCTAGGGACAATTCAGTCTTGATTTGAAGTGTACTTTGGAGATAGAATCTGAGTTATCTTCCCTCTTTGCTTCCAAATCTCCACTTGTTTCCTATTTTGTGGATCAGAAGACTCAAGTAGCATTGAAGTGATGTATTTAGAAATAGGATTATAGTTCTGAACCACCTATTAAATTACGTAAGCTATCTCCGTATCCTCTAACAGGGGATCATATTCCGAGATGTCTGTGTTTTACATCCGAAATGTTGCAGTCGTATTTAGATAAGGATTTATCGGATCTGACAGACACTTTCAAAATGGTATTCCATGAAGTGCATCATCTCCAGAAGTGTACGAAAGGATGCGATGTTGGATTTGGCTGGATTATTTATTATAGTTGGATACAGACTGCAAGAGGTTTAAAAGACTCTTGAAACATGTGAGGGATTGTAATCCTCGAGAATGCACTATAATGTTTTCCAAGTGAACTTTATTTATAGAACCCAGACTGTATCGCATTTCGTGTTACTGTGGCTCATCTCTCCCAATGTAGTGATCCAGACTGTAATTATTGTGCTAAAGCTCGAGCATATCACGCTGTAGTGGATAGAATGATGGTTGAATCCTAGGAGAAGAATCGAGAGTTTGACCTTCGCAGTCATCTTCTTCCCTCTGCTTTCATGCTTATGACAGATAAACAGGTATAATTATGAATATTATAGGTTCCTTATTAGCTTATGGATTACATGCAAATGCTACGGGATACAACTTCTCCTTGGTGGAAACCATCGACTCTAAAGATAGAGATCTCTCATTTACTCCACGATATCAAGATCAAAGAGTGTTTATGAAGATTGCAGTTGATGCATAGTTCTCAGAAGTTATTTCACTATCCAGTAGATGTAACAGCAAGAGGATGTAGCGAATATTATCAACGTATTACAAATCCTGTTGACTTGGAGTCTCTTGAGAAGGCAAATCAACATTTCGATTTCAAAAGCATTCAAAGTATTCAGAAAGCCTTACAACGCATGTTTTCGAACTGTGAGAGCTTTAATCGCGATTCCTCCATTTTAAACTATTCCACATATATCAAATTGTATTTTCAGCAGCGCTTTACTGATTTACAGCGCCGAAACACCTCTCTTCGTGATTCCTATCAAAAGGACCAAAAAGGCACGATTTGTGGATTATGTTCGGGAGGCTGTTATATGCTAGAAGGACAATTATTACATTGTAGTGGAAGCTGTCTGGAAGTAATTGAGCTAAACAAGAAGTATTATAGAGATAAGGAAGGTCAGCATGTATGGTGTGAAGCTTGTTATGAAAGACTAACAGATGTATTTGAGTGTGAAGGAAAAGAATATCGCAAATCTAGCTTGGAATGTGTGATGAATGTTCACAAGGAGAAAGAAGAATGGATTCGATGCGATCATTGTCATCAGTCATTTCATACAATTTGTGTTCTATTCAATAATCGACTCTATGAGCAAGATCATGCATTCATTTTTCATTGTCCTCAATGTATCCTTGATTTGCATGAGAATTGTATTACTGAACGTGCTACATTATATATACCTTCTGTCACAGGTATTCATGAAGGAGTGAACTAATTCTCAGATTTCGAGGAGACAGAAATCAGTCGTTTTTTGGAGAATCGAATTCATAGTCTAATTCTACGCCAACGTCAGCAACGAGCCAAAGAATTGAACTGTACTCCTGATTCTGTTCCCGCTCCTGAAGGATTGAGAGTTCGATTGTTCTTAAACAATGTATTTGTCATGTCTCTTTGATAGCTAGAAAACGGAATATTCAGTAGGTGAACATTTTCTGAAGTATTTCCACAATTTCAATTTCCCTTCCAAAATCCCATATATCGAAAAATGTCTTTGTTTATTTCAGGTACAAAATCGGTACTATTTTTGTCATAGACAATTCATGAAATGGATGTGTTGGTCTTCATAATGTTTGTCTACGAGTGTCCAGAAGCTTCAGTGAGTAACACTCGATCAGTTTATATCTCGTATCTGGATAGTGTTCGTTTCCTTAGTCCTTCAAGTTATCGTACTTCTGTATATCAGGAGATGGTGATTGGTTACTTGGCGTATGTGAAAGAGAAAGGATTCAACACAGCTCATATCTGGGTATGTCCACCTCGGAAAGGCGACGACTATGTGTTGTAAGTACTATGTAAGAGAGAGTAAGGAATAGCTTCTCACATCCACAGGAACAACGTACTCCAACAACAGAACATTTGCAACGATGGTACATGGAACTGTTGAGTCGAGCAAATCGAGAACAGATTGTGACAGATGTGTCAAATTTGACTGAGGAGTATTTGAGTGGAAGATACAAACGATCGTGTGAATTGGGAAGAATGAATGAGAATTAGAATGGAAGATACAGCATTGCTGTATGTTCCACAGTTTAGTGATGATTACTGGGTAAAGGAGACAGATGAACGATGCAAGGAACGATTAGCGAATCCAGGATGTGTATGTCCTCAACCTGAGGAAGGTGATTCGGATGTAAGCATTGGAGAGGATGATAAGTCACAGTCATCACTCACTACTGCACCACGTCGTCGTGCAAAGAAGGGTGAGTTACTGAGTACTGTGGCTGCTTCGTTGAAGGATATTCGTGTTCGTTTGTTAGTTGTGAAGCTCCAGCATCAATGCTGTGAGTGTGGTCGGTACCTTCGAGATCAGGTTCATTACTGTATCCCAGAGGAGTGTTGGGTGGAGCCTGTGGTTAAGAGTCGTACTGGACGTCAAGAAATCACACGACAGAAATACGTGTGTGAGACATGTCTTTCTGGACTTCCTGTGATGGAGCGAGATGCTGCTGTGACAATACCTCCAATTGCTCCAACTCTTCAAGAGAGGAATAATTGGCTTGTCTGTCGTATGTTTGAAAGCCGACAGATTTTTATGACAATTTGCCAATTCTATCATTATCAGTTCGATCAAGTATATGAAAGAGACATGAATCAGATATAGATACGAAGAGCTGTGTACAGTACAATGATGATTTTGTTTCACTGCTATAATCCACAAATTCCCACGGAAGTACATGTATGCAATAAGGTGAGAAAGAGAATGTGGAGATGAAGTTTAGTGTAAGAATTATATTATTTCTGGGAAACGGTGGCATTGCAGAATATGTGACGATTTTGATCTCTGTGACAATTGCAGGATTCATGAACATGAACTGGTTCCTTTTGAGGTTGAAGTTACAGCTCACTCAATTTCATCCAATTCATCAGTAAGACTGTGAGGCGGATTTGATGTATAGTTTGGCAAATCTCTACCATTTGAGATTCAGAGTGAAGCTCTTTCTCATTGCTTTACATGTACGGCTTCAGATTGTAGTGTTCCTTATTGTTCCTCTATTCGAGCTGCAATCAAACATTATCTGTTTTGTACCAGTAACAAGTGTAGTTTGTGTAAAGAATTAAAACGTATCTTTGATGCCCACATCGATACGTGCACAGACATATTATGCAAAGTGCCACACTATTTGTCTCGATTAAGGCAAATCTGACATGTTTGTTAGAAATTGGATTGATAACAAAGAGTTCCATACATCTTTATATACCAACCCAAATCGCTTATCAATGAGAACATTGTTATACCACAAATTTTGTGCAATTCCACGTTCTCGATTCTTTTCCCACTCCTAAAACATGATAATCATGTCCAAACTCTACTCGTTGAATCTCTTCCTTGCCTCCTTTAAACCCTTGATATGTTTCAATATGTTGAATACCAAATAATCTGCAAGCTTTCAGCCGAATATCTTCTGTAACCTAAAATATCATCTTCCTATACCACATCTACCCAATCTGGAAGGTAATCCCTCCTGACTCGTTCCCATTCTCCAACCCCATATGCTTGGATTCCCTCAATGAGAAGATACTCCTCCCGAAGTGTCCAAGTCTTTAACTTTTTTAAGTGGAAGTATCTATATGATTAGTGGAACATCATATAATTGACTCTTTGACTAAATTACCATCTTCATCAATCATGTCTTTTCTGCAGAAATTCTTTCTCATTATCATTCTCCATTCATCCCTTGAAATTGGAGAACTAGATTTGGTTTCTGCTTCCATGAGATGAAGGACAATGACATAAAACAAACAAACGAATTCTCACTTAACTTTGTCCTCTTCAAACTGCCTCTGGCTTTCGGTCCCCAGTTCGCTTCCGGGTTCCCAGGAAAACGCGGGAATTCATAATCCTTCTTCAGGTCTGGAAGTATCGTAAAGTCATACTTTCCATAATTCTCTCTTCTTTATCCTACCTCACCTTCTGCAGGTTGCGACAGATACTGTTTTGCAAAACAATCCGGCAATTGCTCCAGCCAATCTTTCTTCTCTTCCATCTGGAATTGACGGAAATAGGCCCTAAAAATATCAAACACAACAGATCCAGGAGCATTGGTCTTGAGGGCTAATGGATCACAATGGCATTGCGACTGGGTATACCCTGCATGGCGTAAAGCCGAAGCGATTTCCTGATACTTAGGTGCAGTGAGACGGAGCGAAGATGTGACTCCATGGAAGCTATAATAGAGTGGTGAAGGAACCTCCTCTTGCATCTGTGAATCAGACGAAATTACAACACTCACTGCAGTGAGAAGTCCTAGCAAGATACTGTGAGTAGAACACTGATAGTGACTGGCAGCAACAGCCACTGGATCCTTTGTAACATAGAGCTGAGTGAGTCGATCGATAGCCTTCTGGATGAAGACATGATCGTGTAACGCACCATTGAAGATTGGTCCTCCAAGCTAGCTAACAAGAGGATGATAAATCCTACACGGTACTGAGAACCACACAAAGGACAATGAGAATCAACCTCACAGTTGGGAGGATGGAATTTGGACGTATTGTCTTCTGGACGTCAGATCTCTTACAATTGGGTACTATGTGTTCGGCCTAATGGCTGCAATTGGAAGTTCTGACAATTATTACAGTAGTACAGAAGCGAAGAATTCATTGCACAATGCTTAATGGCCAGTTTACTGTCATGACTAAAATTGAGTCTATTTCAGACATCTACATTCGAACGAAACAACGCACATAAAAGTCAATTTGGAAAGCTCCTAAGACTTCCATGCTTCTTCCATATCTAGCAGCAGTCATCTGAATTGTGTACAGAAGAATACGTACAGCAAGTTCATGACAAAATGGGGTTTTGGGACAATTTGCTCCGTATTTGGTGAACACTACTTCAGGATGATTGCCACAAAGGACAGTCAGATCAGTACTCGTAACACAGAGCAAACCTCCATCACGAATGGATTGAACTGCACCATCGAGAAAGATACTGCATGAACCGTAAGGATCAAGATCAATCACATCAAAACAATGATAGGAAGGAGAACGGTTCTGATACATGATCATGGTTGCATCTCTGAAGTGAATGGGAATAATGAATTGTACGCCTGATTTGGAACTACTCGACTCGATGTAATGTTGTTATAAGCGAGATTGTCTTTCATGCTTTCTACGGCTGCATCTGCAATATCATTAATGATGATTCGACGAATATTAGGAATTTCGTTGAAGTAGCGGATACTACGAAGACCTGAAGCAGCAAGGGCTTCCAAAATGTACAAACCCTCTTCTGCAATCCATGGTTTACCTTGATTGTAATGAAAAAAGTACATAGATACCTTCTGCTTCTGCTGCTTTCTTGCGTTCAGCCATAATTCCTTCATATCGCTTGGGCTTGGATACTTTCAATTGATCCCATTCTTGTTGTTGCAATTCTCCAAACAAAGTGATCATAAGAATGGAAAGGTCTCGATTCTTCACTTGAACCTACATTGGACCAGATTATTGGGTAATACCTTATTATAGAATACATCATTACTCTCTGGGAAGAGAATGGTTGCACTCCCTTCAGTAATGAACTTATATCCCTTAGAAAAGTCTTTCGTAGCTACAAATCATGAACTAATTTTAGTGATACCCATAGGTCGTAGAAAACTAGTATGATGATGGAGTTGAAGTAACGCTCTTGGTAATCTTCAAGTGAGCCTTGTTAACAAGGATCCATACAATAAACGACCAATGAACCACTTCCGGGCTATCATATGGAGGTCATAGGAAATAATGGAATGGCAAAAGAAGTCGACAATTGATGTATCCCTAATTGAGCAAGTGTCCCAACAAACAGTTCAATGCGAAGGAATCTTTCCAATACGATGCATAAGTTCGTTGACGATGAAAATGGCATAATCCACCTGAAGGAAGATGTTTTCGTGAGATGCATATTTGATGTGAATGATTTGGGCTTTGGATTGATTTGAATCGTCTTCATTGATAAGAATGTTGATAAGTTGGATATCACCGAGAGGAATATTGAGTTTAGCAATGTAGTTGTCGCACTGGAAAGGCTCATTATCATTAAAAATGGGAAGGAAATTGTTGACAATGGATACAATTGCTGATATATCAGAATCGGTTTGCGTCTGTTCAATGGGTTCTTCGGTCTTTTCTGGTTTGGAGTCACTACTCTCCTCTAGAAGCAGACATTTAGATTCTGTGAGGATGAGGAGATGAGAACCACGAAGTTGCGAACTCATATTCATCTCTTTTCCATCAATCGAAGTGGATACATGCATTGCTTCAATTGCAGACACCCCTTCTTGGATTTCACTTTCAGGAATGACCACAACAGGATGGGTATAGAGAAGAGAATGGACAATGGTGAGAAGATGGGAAGTAATCGTTGCTCCGACTTCCACTTGATTGACTTCCGTAACTAGTTTATCCAGACAGGAATGAATAGCATCAAAGTATCCTTTGGAATGTCCTTCTTCTGTCTTGGAGGCTTTGGATGACGTTGCTTCAGCGATGATGATTCGTTCCTCTTCTACACTAGCACTACGATAAAATTCACTGCTAGATGTTTCGTTATCACTGGTTGTGGCCCATCCTTTCCACCAAGTCCATCCTCCAAACATTCCTCGAGGAGGTTTGAAAGAAGTGGTTGGTGTACTGTAGTCACTTGAGAGAAGAATATCCAAGAGTTGAGGGAAGTCTTGTTTATTGGATGGATCATACTGAGCGATGGAAACATGAAGACGATGATCCTTCTGAAGAAGCAAAGCAACCACATTTGCTTCCATAGCATTGTCAGCGAGAATGATAAGTGGCTATTACTAAAGCATGGATTGGATGTGTACATAGTTATATGGCTCACAGAAGGCATAATAAGTGTTTCCTTCTGTATGAGTCGATGAATAAGGAACATGAATATATCGAATCTGAGTCGTTTGATTGGTTGAGAGTGAGGAGAATAAGGTTGCCTCTACACACCCATCAACCACATTGACAAAGTCATTTCTGGCAGCCACATTCTTTCGTATGTCAAGTACGACATATCGACTACTGATTGTAGGTAGTGTGTGTGGTACCATTTTCTTATAGCGATGTTCAGTTGTAATAACAGGTCCAACAATCTAGACTTGATATACACTGAATTCGCTACATCTGAAAAATGCATGGGAAGCGAGAAAGGTCGCTCATTGCTGAGAACAGAGAAGATATCATTCTAGATGAGAATTGAACGTTGATATTACGATAGCTTCTTGAGAGGAATTGATGAGTTGTGTGATCATAGTTGTTGATGGCATCACCGTTACATCCTTGAGCACTTCATGTAGATATTGCTAGATTAGAGTACAATGAATCATTTACATCAAACGAAGTACCAGTTGATTCATGTAAACAAAATACATGAACAAGCCACAACATTAACCACAGAACAGATCGTTGTGGACTTGCTTGAAGAGGTTCAAATAGAAGCCATAGTTGATGTGGCGTGAGGTATGAAGCTGGATCGATGATGAATGTACATATTGTGTCCTCCCATCCTTTGAATTGATTATCAAGTCGAAAGGTGAGTGCGGGATTAAAATAGAGTAAGAGAAGACGAAAGTAATCTCCAGCATATTCCACTTTCTAGAGAACAGAGAATTAATAGGGATACTTGAATGAGATTTGTATATTCTTCGCCACAACAACAAAGAAGTCTGTCACGAAGAAGAACACGAAGTGCGAGAGCATCATTCGGCGAGTTCATGAGATCCATGAAAGCCATGATCACATGAACTTGAGCTGTGTTGAGTAGAGGATTTTTCGTAGGTGCAAATGCTTTCCGAAGATAGGTCTCTTTCTCAGTACATTGAATCTTTTCTGGAAGAATACAATCTTTCAGAAACGGATCATCCTCAGATGTAGGAATCGAAAGGAGGGGATTATCACTGAACCACTTTTCCCATCTTGATGCAATTGTATCTTGAACAGAGGTCATATCCTGAAGCAATGGAACTTGAGGTAGAACGATTTGGAACTCACAAACACTCATAGAAGTGATTCTGGAGAGTTGATTCGTTGTCAAGCGAAGCAAGTTGAAAGGATTAAAATGGAAATTCAAGCATTTACCAAATAGAATGCTTTATCCCTGTTAGAAATGAACATAATCGTTATCAGGAGTCTTGAAAAATGAATCAGTTGGTTGAAAATGATCTAAATGGTGGAAATGAAGTAGTGGGAGAGTCCAATGATTGGGGTAGCGATGATCTTTGTTTCTCCAGTGATTTTGATATTGATGCTGTTCAAGTGGAGGAAGGAGGAGTTCATTATGCCACAGAAGACTCTATCAGTGCAAAGTATGTAGATAAACAACAGTATGAAAAAGAAAAACAAACTTGGGAGGATGCTATGGAAGGACTATCACAAAGGTTTACTCGTTCCCAAAGGATGTTGGAGAATATGAAAGGAATTGTCTTTCAGTGTGAAAAACGAATCGAAGAATTAGAGGAGGAAAAGAAGGAGGCATTCAAGTACAAGGATCTATATGAAGTTGCGCAAAAACAGATTGCTGATCTGAATGGAATATTGGTGGAATCTACACAAGATGTGGCAAATATTAGAATACGTTTGGAAGAGGCGGAAGATGAGAAGCATGAGTTGGAAGATAAGTTATATGGTCCTGTTAATTATTATTATCAAGAATATTTGAAATTGCAAGAGAAGTATCAGCAGTTGGCAGAAGAAAAGGATGCTCTGGAGGAGCAATTACGGAAAGTGAAGGAAATTATGCGTGGAATGATTGTGGAACAGTCTCACCTTCCTACTGCTGATGATGTTCAACGGGAGCGAGAGTCGTTTGCAAAGCAGATTGCTGTGTTTGAGAGTCGGATCGATGCATTGGAAGAGGAGAATCGGAGGTTGAAAGAGAATCAGCAAGTCGATAACAATCAACAGGACTCGAAACAGACAGAGGATATTCCTTCTGTTTCAGATGAACATAATCAAAGTTCTTCTGTTTTCTAACAAACATATAAACTAGAAAGGACCTTCAACGAGGTATTACAACAAGGACACACTCCCTTCACAATATCATTCTTCGTAGGTGCATAATCACAATCAGGACATCCTACTGTAGCTTTCATCGGGTCCAGAGGACGATCAAACTTAACACAATGACCTTTCGACTGATAATAGAATCCAGCATCCTTCTCTCCATAGTACTTCTGCCAACCATAAGGAGCATCATTTACAAATGTCTCCTTTGGAAGCGACCATGATGAGAGCCACAAAGAACGATTGAAGTAATAGACACGTGAATCGTGTGTAATACATGCTTCCCATCCTTCAGGTAGTTTCAACTCTTGTTTCTTGGCAAGATTACATACAAACACAGGTTGGATATAATTCTCCCGATTACAGGAATTCCTAGAATCGATCAAAGCTTTCACATCGGTGTTCTTATTCAAAATATTCTCATTATACTCCAAGCACGATAAACAAGCCATATTCTTGCTTGAAGTCTTTCGATCATGACTATTTATGTATCCACAGCATTCAGCACAACAAATACGATCACATTTGATACAGTGACAACAGTAAGCAGGCTGGAGAGGTCCAAAACACACTTCACACTTACTACCTATGGTCCTTCCTAGAACTGCTTTCAATGTCTCACTCATTTGAGTATACCAATCTTGAGCCTGTTCAACAGATTCAAACTCCAAAAAGAATCGTTCAAATGCATTCTCTGCTTCGACTACACGTGGAGTGATCTCATTGTACTTATAGTTAAACATGACTACCAATCATCTCCAACGATGATACTCACATAACTCATATTTTGCTATAACTTCGAGATTCAACTCACTGTCAAATTGGTTACTGAATATTAGAAGATCCGAGAACAAGAAAGCAGTAATATTGGTAATCTCCTTTTTATGGGTCCAAACTGCTTGACCATATTTCAGAAGCTTACGAGATGCCTTCATTAGCTGGAATGAAGAACCTAATGAATTCTGAATGCTCAATTTCAAGCTGTTTTCCTTGTTTTCGCTCATTGCAGAATCACATTCCTTTGCTACAACCACAATACACTCTAAAGCCTTGACAATGAAAGGATAATCGGGATGATCCTCAGGTGTACGCTTTTGTAACTCTTTCAGAAGCAACTGATAACGAGGAATACGTTGTACAGGCATAATCAGGAAACTCTATCAGTTAAAACTGAATTCATTAACTACGGTTAATTCCATTCCTCGTGTTTCAGGGTTCTTTTTACATGCAGAATAGAAGTTTGCAAATTTGGTAGTCTTCTTCAATTCACGAATTGCAGACGTAGCTTTTGTTTGGAGTTTACAGTAGTTGGAATACATTTTAAAGAAGGGACAGAATTTAAGAAGAACCGCACCAATATTTGCATTGGCATAATCAGGAGAAGGGGAATCTCGGTTCACAGCCGCATTTAAACTCTCTAGAAGTTTCTTGTTGACATTCAAAAGAACCGGGATATTACCAAAGATACCCATGATCAGTTCCTCGCTGATGATCTTCTTCTTCTTCATCGGATTCATAAATACATTCACAATCACTCTACGAATTACAAGGCTGGTAAAGTGGTACTCAAGATCGTGAACGTAACGTTCCTCAGTATCGACAACTTCTCGACAGACATATCCTCTTTTCTTTAACTGATCCGTCATGACACTCAAGTTATTCTAGTGGAAGATTGATCAAAACCAAAGATGTGTTAAAATCACGGGAAATTGAAAAAAACAAAGTAGGACCAAATAGCATTAATAGCTACCGCCAAGAATAAAAAGAAACTTCGATAAGACACAAAGGAATGATAAAGACAGAGGATGATGAATTGAATGAGATATAGAAGTAGAAACCCTCCGTCATAACAGGGTTTTCTACAGAGGGAGACAATGATAAATGCAAAGAGATTGCAATAGATGTCTACATGATCATGCCTAGAGAGAGACTTACAGGATAACGGCTGTGCAAATCCAATGAAACGTTTAAAAAGCAAGCAAGTGGAGACGATAGGGAACACAAAGCTGATGATGTGAAGAAGCGATGATGCCGATGGGGATTGTGCCAGAAAGAATAGAACGAGTGATATAACAGTGAGTTTCAATTTCAATGAGAGATTCTATGAGTGAATTGAGTAATGAAAGTTATACAAGAGTATAGAGCAAGAGGAAGAGGAAATTGACAAGAAGAACAGTTGTCTCTTGATGATTGAGATAGAGTATAGCTTTCTGAATGGCATTAGAAGAGAAGGAGAAAATTGAATGTAGGATGCGGAATGAGGAATGAGCAGGTGGATGAACCAGAGGTTCTTCAGATGGAGACGAGACTGTCTTCACAATCTTTCGCTTCTTTGTTCGTTTCTTCTTTTCAGGTTGTTTCTTGACTTTGGATCCCGTAGAAACTGTTTTGGGCTGAGGACGCAATTTCGGTAGAGGTTTTGTTGGTTTTCTCATATCAGCCTTCTCTACTGCTGGGAGAGTCTCTTCCTTCATTGGAGGTACTGTACTCTCCACAATATCATTTTCCGGCTCAACAAGCGGACTCTCCTTTGCTTTGTCTACTATGTTAACTTCCTCATTAACAGAATCTTCCTCAGGGATAGGACTATTTTCGACCACCTCCTCAGGTTCTTCTTGTTCCTCAAAATGACATTCCTCTTCAGGTTCTTCCTGCTTGACTTCACTTTTTGTAGACGACAAGACAAACTCCGGAGCATTTGCATTTAATTTGGAAGACACAGCCGGATGCCGAAACGAGTCATTCGTGGAATAGGAAAATGGATCCAAAGAATAAGAATCCTCAGAAGTACATGGATTCTCAGATGAATAAGGATAACGAGAATAGGAAAAAGAATCAAAGAGAGAATCTGGCTCCGATAATAAGGACGATCCTCCAAAAGGTGCACGATAACTTGAAGAAACTATACTTTATCAATGGATATCTCTAGTACAGTGATCATCTGAAAAAAGACTAGAATTCGTTCTATAGGACTCTGAAAAAGTGGGATAATCATAACTTGGCAACGATGAGTCAGGAAAATCAAATAGATCCCATTCTGAGGACGTTGTAGATACAAATTCTCCCGAAGTAGGATAGTAATCCCTTGTGGATGGAATTCTCTATATTTCATTGATAACGAGACAGACCTACTCTTGAAAAGAGATAATCTCTTCTTTTACTTCTTCGGTTGGATAGATCCAGTGAAGATTGGTCAAACATCCCAACAGAGAACAATGGCTACTTTACTTGCACAGAGAAGAGATACTGTTTAACCTAACTTTGGGAACGAAAATCGTCTAGAAACAGACACTTCATAAGAAGAGGATGAATTTGGTTTTTGCAGGACTGGTAAAAGGGGAATACCGGAAATAGGGGAGAATTTATTAGTTATTGCTTATGTGTTTGGAACTGTATTATGTAGTTGGAAAACTGAACGGAGGTGCTATCGTCATATGGTGGCTTTCGTGACATGTAGATGGTTTGGATGATGGATCTCAAGGTGATGTTTCTATACAAGGACTGTGAGTACTGCCAGTTTGATAAATAAGATAATATAAGTTGCTTAATATCCATGATTGAAGAAGATGAGTGATGTGATTGATCATAGGTAAACAGTGAGAATTCATTATTGTGTTATAGCTACCAATGCTCACTCAGAATCGAAAGAAAGAGAGAGTGAATCTAGAGGGTTCTGACTTTTGGAATACTCTATTACTTTCATTGTAAACAATAACATCTCTTCGAATATATTGGTTAGGGTTTAGGCATCTCAATCATTATCAATTCATTAAGCACAAATCCATTCACTTTCTTCAAACAACCATTACCATATTCACCTTCATCTGTCTTCCATTTCATATCACCTTTCCATTCTCACTCAATTTGTCTCGTTTTAATCATTTCTATACTCTGCTCCCTCTCGAACAAGTCCTCTTTCATACACTCTCATTCCATTCAAAACAAATACAATTACTCACTTTATCCTCATTCCCTGATTCATTCTTCAGTCTAATCGAATCGGGTTGCTCCATCTGTTCAATGAGTCTTTGACTTAATGGATACAGAATTGCAGTTTGTGATTTGAAGTGGAGATACGGAGGAGTCTGCTACTATGATACAGTAAAGGAGAGTAAGGTGCGACTACTTATCGAACAAGATGATTTCAGAACTCTATTCATTCTGTTTGTTGATTTATCTGATGAAACAAAGAAACTCAGAATGAATACAGATACCAACTGTAACGAATGTGACTCTCTAAACCATATGTCTATAACTGATAACTCTATCATTCTTGAAGTGCCTCACACAGAACGATTATGCTAGAGGCCAGTATCTG
This sequence comes from Blastocystis sp. subtype 4, assembly GCF_000743755.1. Taxonomy (NCBI): domain Eukaryota; class Bigyra; order Opalinata; family Blastocystidae; genus Blastocystis; species Blastocystis sp. subtype 4. The sequence continues at coordinate 7,659 of NW_014569533.1, read as the reverse complement.
TACCAATAATAATAAATGTATCTCCATTGCCATCTCAACCAAATTAACAAATAACTGTTTTGTCACCATCTCTGAATCACCACGCTACTGTTGATAGCAATTCGAACGCCCATATAAGTGTAACTCACTATCTTGTAGAATGGGAATGATAGAATAGGAATCATGACAATCCAAAACAACAATCCAAACCAGAATCGTTTGCATTTCGATTTCGAACTCCACCAATCATGAAATAGTTGTGAAGATATCAAGGACAAGCTATTTGAATAGTCTTTATATCTATAATAAAGAACTGATTGTAATGATGACACAGAAAATGGACAGAATTGGTGATAATGAAGGAGATTTGTTTGAATAGAGTATAGTAGTACTAGTTTGAGATGTTATTATTTAATAACGAACATATGAATTGAGTGTTTATGTTATTGACTGTTCAGTTACTAGTTTGACGCATCACAAACAGATACAACAGAACAGGTAGTTATTATTACAGATAATATAGATAAGAGGCACTTTATGATGAATGAGAAGGGGTTGGAGGATCATAAACTGTAATATTAGATAGCATATTAGGTGGATTATCAACTGAGATAGATGGTTTCTCAGTTTGAGGAGTATGGTTCAACTTAGTTGGGTACGAGATCGGAAGCTTCCGAGATCCACGCTTCCGATACAAATGCATGTGAGATTTCTTTCGAATGATACCAATAACAACAATAATGAGAATGAGAACAGCAAGAGAGATTAGAAGGATTGATAGAGATGATAGAGCCTTCACACTAAAGGATAATTGAGTTTGGGTACATCCAATTAGATTGCAAACTTCAACTGTGAGAGACGTAGACTCGATTGCAGTTGAAGGAGTTCCTGATATCATTCCACTGGATGGATTTAGAGAGAGACCAATAGGAAGTGATCCTGATGAGATAAAGAAGTGTCCATCTCCATCAACAGTAGGAATCACAGAGAATGATTTATATATTGATAGAACATAGGATGACTGAGGATAAGAGAATGAAGAGATACGAGTGATAATAGTGAATGTGATTGAGAATGATTGATCACTCAGTTCATTCGATACTTTGATTGTTACCAATAGAGATGAAACTGATTGAGATGGAATTCCAGATATCAAGCCAGTTGTTGGATTGAGTGATAGACCAATAGGAAGAGATCCTGATGAGATGGAGAAGAAAGGATTGGTTGCTTGTATTTCTGGTGAAGCAGAATAGTCTTCTCCAACAGCAAGGATATAATAAGTCTGAGGATAAGAGAATGAAGAGATAGGAATTAGAACAGAAAATGAAAGAGGATACAATCGACCACTCAGTTCATTTGATGCTTTGATTGTGACTGATTGAGATGACACAGATTGAGACAGAATACCTGATATCATTCCAGTTGTTGAGTCTAGAATGAGCCCAAGTGGAAGAGATCCTGATGTGATAGAGAAAGACAGACCATCTCCATTAACTGTAGGAATGATTGAGAATGATTCATCTATTGATAGAACATAGGATGATTGAGAATATGAGAATGAAGAGATAGGAGTGAGAACAGTGAATGAAAGAGAGAATAATCGATTACTCACTTCATTGGATGCTTTGATTGTTATCGATTGAGATATCACAAATTGAGAAGGGATTCCAGATATCATGCCATTTGATAGATTTAGAGACAATCCAATAAGAAGAGATCCTGATGTGATTGAGAATGAGAGTTCATCTCCATTGACTGAAGGAGTGATTGAAACAGGATCATTCTTAGATAGAACATAGGATGACTGAGGATAAGAGAATGAAGTGATCGATTGAAGAATGGTGAATGAAAGAGAGAATGATTGATCACTAACTTCATTCAATGCTTTGATAATGATTGACTGTGATTTGACAGATTGAGAAGGAGTTCCTGATATGATTCCAGTTGTTGAATTGATAGATAGACCAATTGGAAGATATCCTGATGAGATAGAGAATGAGAGTTCATCTCCATCAACAGTAGGAATCACAGAGAATGATTCATCTATTGATAGGACATAGAATGATTGAGAATATGAAAATGAAGAGATAGGAGTGAGAACAGTGAATGAAAGAGAGAATGATCGATTACTCACTTCATTGAATGCCTTGATAGTAACTGACTGAGATAATACTGATTGAGAAGGAGTTCCAGATATGATTCCAGTTGTTGAATTGAGAGATAGACCAATAGGAAGAAATCCTGATGAGATAGAGAATGAAAGATCATCTCCATCAACAGTAGGAGAGAAAGAGAATGACTCATTCTTTGATAGAGCAATTGAAGAATGAGAATATGAGAATGAAGTGATAGGAGTGAGAATAGAGAATGTGAGAATGACAAATCGATCACTCACTTGATTGTGAGCATTGATTGTGACTGATTGAGATAACACAAACTGAGAAGGAGAACCAAAAATGATACCAGAAGAAGAATCTAGAGACAGACCAATAGGAAGTGATCCTGATGTAATCGAGAATGACAAACCATCTCCAGTGATGGAAGGAGTGACAGAAAACGAACTATTCTTTGCCAAAACGAAAGAAGACTGAGGATACGAGAATGAAGAGATAGACTGAAGAATGGTAAATGATAGAGAGAATGATCGATCACTCACATCATTTGATGCTTTGATTGTGACTGATTGCATTATTACAAATTGAGAAGGAGAACCAGATATGACTCCCGTCGAAGGGTTTAGATTGAGTCCAGTTGGAAGAGATCCTATTATGATAGAGAATGATAGATCATCTCCATTCACAGAAGGAGGGATAGAACATGATTCACCAGTTGATAGAATAAGTGAAGACTGAGGATAGTTGAAAGAAGTGATTGGAGTGAGAATTGTGAATAGGATAGAGAACGACTGATTACTCACTTGATTAGATGCTTTGATTGTGACTGATTGAGATATGACAGATTGAGAAGGAGAACCAGATATCACTCCTGTTGTAGAGTTGAGAAACAATCCAACAGGAAACGATCCTGATGAAATAGTAAATGAAAGATCATCTCCATTCACAGAAGGAGTGATTGAAAATGATTCATTCTTGGATAGAACATAGGATGACTGAGGATAAGAGAATGAAGAGATAGGAGTGAGAACAGTGAATGAGATAGAGAATGATCGATCACTCAGTTCATTTGATGCTTTGATTGTGACTGATTGAGATGACACAGATTGAGATGGAATACCTGATATCACTCCAGTTGTTGAGTTTAGCAAGAGACCAATAGGAAGAGATCCTGATGTGATAGAGAACAATAGATCATCCCCATTGACAGAAGGAGTTGTGGAGAATGATTCATTCCTTGAGAGAACATAGGATGACTGCGAATATGAGAATGACGTGATGGATTGAAGAACGGTGAATGAAAGAGAGAATGACTGATTGCTCACTTCATTGAATGCTTTGATTGTGAGAGATTGAGATGATGTGGATTGAGAAGGGATTCCAGATATGACTCCATTTGATGGATTGAGTGATAGTCCAATAGGAAGAGATCCTGATATGATTGAGAATGACAGACCATCTCCATTGACTGAAGGAGAGACAGAGAATGGATGATTCTTGGATAGAACATAGGATGATTGAGGATATGAGAATGAAGAGATAGGAGTGAGAACAGTGAATGAGAGAGAGAATGATCGATCACTCACTTCATTCGACACTTTGATTGTGACTGATTGAGATATAACAGATTGAGAAGGGATTCCAGATATGACTCCAGTTGATTCATTGAGAGTCAAACCAGTAGGAAGCGCTCCTGATGTGATAGAGAATGATAAATCATCTCCATCAACAATAGGAGTCACAGAGAATGATTGATCCTTTGCAAGAACATAAACAGTTTGAGGATAAGAGAATGAAGTGATGGAAGTGAGTACTGTGAATGTGAGTGTAACAGAAAGATCACTCACTTGATTGAATGCTTTGATTGTGACTGAATGAGATATCACAAACTGAGATGGAGATCCTGAGATAACCCCAGTTGATGGATTTAGAGACAGACCAATAGGAAGTGATCCTGATGTAATAGAGAATGATAAACCATCTCCAGTGATTGAAGGAGTAGCCGAAAATGGACTGTTCTTTGATAGAACATAAAATGACTGAGGATATGAGAACAACGAGATGGATTGAAGAACAGTGAATGAAAGAGAGAATGATTGATCACTCACTTCATTCGATGCTTTGATAGTAACTGATTGTAATAGAATGAATAGGGATGGAGTTCCAGATATCACACCAGTTGAGGGATTGAGAGACAATCCATTGGGGAGTGATCCTGAAGTGATTGAGAATGATAGATCATCTCCATTGACAGTAGGAGAGACAGAGAATGATACACCAGCTGATAGGATATAGGAAGACTGAGGATATGCGAATGAGGAGATAGGAGTGAGAATAGTGAATGTGATTGAGAATGATCGATCACTCACTTGATTGAATGCTTTGATAGTAACCGACTGAGATATAACAGATTGAGAAGGAGATCCAGAGATGACTCCTGTTGATGGATTGAGTGAGAGTCCAACAGGAAGAGATCCTGATATGATAGAGAATGAAAGATCATTTCCATCAACAGAAGGCATGATAGAGAATGGATTGTTCTTTGTCAGAACATAGGATGATTGAGAATAAGAGAATGAAGTGATGGAAGCGAGCACCATGAATATGAGTGAGATAGTTTGATCACTCACTTGATTGAATGCTTTGATTGTGACTGATTGAGATATTATGGATTGAGAAGGAGATCCAGAAATGACTCCAGTTATTGAATTGAGTGATAGTCCAATAGGAAGGGATCCTGATATGATAGAGAATGATAGATCATCTCCATCAACAGTAGGAATGATTGAGAATGGATGATTCTTTGATATAACATAAGATGATTGAGAATAAGAGAATGAAGAGATAGGAGTGATAACAGTGAATGAAAGAACAACAGTTTGAATTGCTGTTCCACTCATTGCTTCAATTGTGACTGATTGAGAAGAGAGTAATTGAGAAGGAGATCCAGAGATGACTCCAGTTGATGGATTGATAGATAGACCAATAGGAAGTGATCCTGAGACAATGGAGATAGTAGAGACTTTGGTGAGATTGGGAGTGATAGAGAAGGATAGTCCTTGACCAATGATGAGATTGGTTTGAGGATATGAGATGAGAGATGAAATGATCTCAATTGATACAATACGGATGAAAGTGTTTGAATCAGAAATGGCAGTAACAGTGTAAGAAGAGAAAAAAGAGGAAGTAAAAGTACCAGAGACAGTACAAGAAGAAATATCAAGAATGAGCCCTTGAGGAAGAGAAGGAGTGATGATACAATTTGTGACATTGTTCATATCAATAGTGAATGAGATGGATTGATGAATGAGAAAGGAATAGGAAGATGAAGGAAGGTAGATTCGAGTAAAGAATACACAATGATCCATCTTCACTTCACCCAACACACCTCCAGAACACTCACGATATGAATAGCCACTGTAACCCTCAGGACAAGAAGAAGGAGAGATTTGACCTTCACCCACTGAAGGATAGCTGTCAATTGAAGGACACACAGATCCTGTTGGCTTACAATAGGCTGTATGAACAGAACCCAAGACTGTTGTTGAACTGGCTTTAGTGACTTGCCATCGATATCTACGGAATCCAGCCAGAGCCACAGGAACAGCAATCTGAGGCTTTGTTCGAGAAACCACTCTCTGATTCATTGCATTCAGAATCGTAACTGGTCCAACAACAGTATCATCAATATGGTGGATTGCATTGATATCAAAGCCCCAAGAAGAGACTGTGGTTGCTCCAACTATGTTGAATGAGTTCCATTTGCTTCCTTCCAGATTCTCAACAGTCCAATCAATATACGTTCCAATCGTATTAGGCAGTACACCATAAGTGTAAGGATCAAGATCCATGATTCCAGCAAGAGTACCTGATTCCAGTTCAGTAGAAGTGATAGAAGAATAAGAGTCAACAACAGTAGAACAGTCATCAACTCCAAATACTCCAGTAGCATCAAACACAACAGCATCAGAAGAAGAACCACTCAAACCACGATGAATCTCGAAACTGAATACATTACTGCCTTCTTGAATTCCAGCTGTTGACAGAATCACATGGAACTTAGAGAACACAGTAGAATCATGATCAGTGATTGATAGACTTGTTGAATCGAAATCATCTTCAAGATTGAATCGAGCAACCACATTTCCATTCAGATAGGCAGCCACTCCTCCAGAATACTTCACTCGAACATTCAACACTTGATAATCATTCACTCCACTCATTGTGAAACTCTTTCGGATATATGTTGTGATTGAAGAAGTGGAAGGAATGACAGCAGCCTTGTATGTGTTCCAAGTGGAATCATCGAAACTGACAGTATTCCAATCACTTGACACATCACTCTGTATCACCTTCCAATCTGTGTATTCAATTTGGAAAGGGAAATACGTTGAGAACACACTTGATACATACACAGGTTTCACACCAGTGTCCATTTCCATGATATCCAACTCCATCTCTCCATAATCAACAGTCAAAGTGTAACCACTTCCATTTTCCCATCCATCTCCAAATGAATCAGCTCCTTCAAATGTGTAGATTCCATCATTCAAACAGAAATCAACATAGTAATATGCTGACTTCACAGGAAATACGTCAACAGATCTCAACACAGTTCCTGAGGTTCCTCTTCCTTCATACAGTTTCCATGAATTCTCACTCTTATAAGAATCAGCATAGAAACGAACAGTCATCAATCCCTTGCCTCCAGTACATACTGAAACTGAGAGAGAGATAGTATCAGTCACATCTCCTCCACTAATCTTTGTAGCAGTGATGGTGTAGGTTTGAACAGCACTCTCAGAAGTGGCAGTACCTGAGATCCAACCAGAATAACGATCCAACACAATACCAGCAGGGAAAGCAGGAGAGACTCTGAAGTTCATGTAACGATCCGCATTCTGAGGAATCACTTCAACCATCTCAACATCCTTGAATACAGTGACTGAAGAATCATAAGTGAAGTTAGGAATATCAGCCAACACATTATCAGCAAACAGATCCAGAGATTGAACTCTCCAATAACAGGAAGAGGAATTACCAGTAGCAAAGTTCTCAAACTTGAATTGATTGTAAGGAGTATTGTTAGGGAAATAGATTCTTCTCTTCTGAGCAGGAGTGGAATAAGTGAGACCAGTTACATTGGTCAGAAGTGTCCATTCATCTGTATCTGAGTTACGACCATACAGATTGAATTCAGTAACCCATTGATTGCTAGATGAAGAGTAATAGTTCTGAATCTGAACAGAACTGATCCATTCACGACGATTGTTTGATAGAGTCAAAGTAAGAGAATTGGCAGTACAGGATGAATAATAGATGGTGGTTCCACAGTACATATCAAAAGCTTCGAAACCAACGTAAATCCCAAATGTGTTTACACTATATTCCCAGATATGAGATTCAGATTGTTCTGATGACATCAAACGAACCATTGTATCGAAATAGGATGTGAGTTGAGTATCATCAATAGCAACAATAGCAATAGCAATCGTGTTACTTCCAGATTGAAGGAATGTCACTGGACTCGTTACTGTTGAAGTTTGCATTTGTTTGCCTGGAAGAG
>NW_014569534.1:0-83860 GCF_000743755.1 Blastocystis sp. subtype 4 | reverse complement strand
AAACGTATACATCGCTATTCCTCATTCATTTTCACTCAGATCTACTGCAATAATCATTGCTGGAACTTGCAATTGCTCGTCGAATTGCATCCTCCTGCATATAGTCAGAAGGAATGGAAATAATCATTGGATCATCAATCGCCTTGCTCATGGGTTTGAATTGGAGGAGATATGGACTTTGAAACAAATGGGGAAATGTGGAAACTCTAATTCATTTTCGTATTCCTTGTGTTGTAGATAGTGAAGGAAAAGAATTGAGGAAGATTCTAGGAAAACCATAGAAAGTGATTTGATCATCATTGATTTCTAATGCTTTTGACTTTTGAAACATTTTAACATCGTCTTTAATTTATCGAAGATCAAGTTGGAACATTTTCTCTTCATTGTGAAATCATATCAATGAGTTCGGACTGTAAAGTTGAGGCAGAGAAGGCAATCGAACTTATTGATTGCATGAAAGATAATATATGTACAATTGCAAAGGATGGTGTATTGCCTTTCTTTGAAGCTTAATTGATCAGGAAAGCGATAAAGAGATCGACATAAAACGGATTCGAGAAACAAAGATGTTGTTATTGAAATTGAAGTCGACTTCACGATCTGTCTTTGCAGATATACAGAAGACAATGGATAAGGTTGAAGAAGAAATGGAAAAGGCTGATAAAGTACTGATTGATGTCCATCGGTTGGAATCGGAAATAAGTAGTCTCAAGGGAACGATTGCAAACTACACATCTTTTAGGTATAGTTGTGGACGATGATTGATTTATTAGTACTCCTCAATTCGACTCGATTAATCTTCCACCTACAAAACCTGAACATGCGGAGAAAACTCTTTTTGAACAGCGTTGTGAAGGATTACAAGAAGAGTTAAAAGAGCGAAAACGGTATTCTTCAAGAGTTAGTGATATTTAGATTAAAAGAAAAGCTGGATGAAGAAGGAAAAGTGAAAAAACAACGAATGTTGACAACGGTTCAATTGAAACATCATGTGCAGAATGTGGTAAGCAAGAAAATGGAAGAGGCAGAAGAAGTAGGCAAAACAAGTATAGTTGAACAGTAGGCCATTATGAAAGCAAGCGAGTCTTGTATGCAGATTGTTGAAAAAGAAGAAGAGGAGAGCGAAGAAGAGAGTATACAATCTGGTATAGAAACGACAGATCAGATGGAAACGACTCCAATGGAAGAAGAAGCTGAGTCACCTAGAGGATTGACATAATTGTTTTGTATCTTTGTTTCTTGATGACGGAAGAATCAATTCGGGAATTGTTCAATCAAACTGTGCCACAGTTCATTAAAACAAGTACTATTCATGATCTGTGCTCCACGCAAATCGGATCAGCAATTTGTCGAAAGGGATGGATTACAAATGATGATTCCATTATGGTAAGAACTATCATAGTCGTTTAGGGAAAGGACTTTGGTTGTGGGGTTGGATCGTTTTCAATGACCCTCTATGAACAAATCCGTTTTGCTTCATGCCTAGGAGTCGATTCTTCAGATAATATGATTGTATGGTTTGATAAGTTTGTACGACTTTTTGTATGATTTCATCGATATAGAAACATGACAAAGGTCTTGATAGTGTATTCCATTCTGAGTGTGCTTTTATTGATTCTCCAGATATGCTGGATGGAAAGAAATTTGATGTCATTATTTCTCTTAAAGCTTTTCATCATATTCCTGATCCTTTGCCGATGATCCAAATCCTCGTATGAGTAGATTTCTTCATGTGATTATAGAAATCGTATCTGAAGCCAAACGGACGTCTGATTATTGCCGACTTATATCTTGACGAGTTTTCATGTTACTGTTCTCTTAGGTGTAGTCATTCTCCTGTTTATCACCGTTCTATTAAAGAGCCACCTTGTTGTCATGGTTTCTCTTGTGATGAAATGACTGGTTTTCTTACTGATGCTGGTTTGCATGCTGAAGTGGATAAGGTCGATGTTGTCCATTATTTGTCATGCTTGGATCAGGAGGAAGCAAAACATCGGTACGAAGATCTCCACATTGTTCCATGTGATATTGTGCATACAAATCCAAAGGCCTTGCCGGCAATGTATAAAATTGGAGATACCTATTATGAACGTGATGTTTTCCCTTTCATTCTTGCTTGTGGTCGTATTTACTGGTGTTTATTACGAACAGAGAAATCACTACAATCCATTGAGACGGACTCATCCACTTTCGACGATTCACTAGTGAACTGCTTAAAACGTACGTCAAATTCATGGACTATTTCGATAAGAGCAACAACCTATTACTCATTCTCTCTAATATCCCTTACATCATTAAACACTTCCATGAGCTTCGAACACAAGAGATCTCCCTTATGATACTCTCGTTTTATTAGATAAGTCTCCAACAACCGTTTCACTACATCCATAGCTTCAGGAAGTCTAATTGAGGGATCCTTTGTTCTCACAACACTTTCCATCCATCGTTCAGATAATGAAATAGAACTTCCACATAGTCGCAAAGCACACAGTCTCCCTTCTCGTGTTTCTAACGATTCGTCACAGTTCAACCCTCTCTTCCAGGCATCCAAGGCTTTCGCTGAATCATTATGATTCTGATGGAAATCCGCCAATGCAAGCCACAATCGTGGTTTCTTCGGTCTATTGTTCATGATTTCCACTCTCACCTACTGAAGTGATACTGCTTTCATCAAATAATAATAGGCCATATCCGAATTGATTCCTTGCACATATGTCTGGGCCAATGCGAAAAATGCACGATAATCGCGACTGTTGATATGAGTTGCCATTTGATAAGCAGCAACTGCCTCTTTCTCCTTATGCAGTTCCAAATACTCATGTCCTAGTAAAAGCCATCCATCATAGTTATCAGGGATTCTCTTTACCGAGTCGGTAAATGCAACTAGAGCCTCTTCATGCTGACCTAACAAACTCCAATAGCTTCCCTGAAGTAGAGGAAGAGCAGGAGACAAAGGATGAACAGAACGAAGTAAAATGAAGAGATCCTTCATCCGATGCAATGAATAGAGAATGTTACAATAAAGAGTATAATACAATAGCATATCAGATGAGGAATGATGTCCTTCGTTGGTAATGGAGTGAATCATTGAGAGAGCGGTATTGTAATCTAGGTCCTAGGTAAAATAAGGAGTTACCATCGTGATTGTAGTAATATGTACAACCTTGAATTGCAAGGTGAAAGTTATGAGGAAAAATCGATTGAAGAGTATTAAAGAGATTGATCGGGACTTTGGACTACATAGTAGAGAGGAAACAGAAATACTGTTAAGAGCCGATTTGTTGTATACAATTGGAAGAAATACTTGAGAAAGAACTGACTATTAATGCCTTTGACTGTATCTTGGAAGGATTGAGTATCGAGAATCACAGACGATAACTCTACCCAACATGACCAAAAATACGGAAATCTAGTACTATCAAAGTGAATCAGAGAATACCTGTTGATGGATTCAATAAAAACACTGGTACTGCGTTTATCATTTGTTCTCACCCAGATGCGTCCAAGACAGTAAGAGCAAAATGCATCGATCGATTTGTCCGAGAGACGATTACATAGTTCCCTTTCATATCGATCAATGTCAACAACCTCATTCGAGTGTTGAATAGATTCTTTGACCCACACCTACTGGTGAGCGAGAATTTCAGTGCTAACATGATAAGCAGACTCAGCAGCCCAGAATAACTCTCGATTCGACAACTGTTGCAAATCTGTCCTTTCGAGGAACTGAAGAATCGCTTGATAGTCCTTTTGAAGATAGAAAACTCGAAGATACTCGAGTGAGGGGGACATTATTTCGTCATTGTTCTTATAGGAGTTGATAATATCGCAAGGCGTGAAAATTGCTTGCAGTCTCTTCTCATCAGCAGTCATTAGTAGATCATTTAGCCTATAGAGTCATCTAACAATTATAATAATACCAGATGACATCATCACACTGTCCATAAGCATCAAGTATCCTGATTGCAGTTCCCAGTTCTTCTCGAAAGGAACGAACCATAGAAATCAATAAGAATTACTACAGAATCCACACTATAAGAAGAATAGGATCTTATTGTAACACAATTTGATTGCGCAGATGGCACAGTGCATTGAAACGATCAGTGCCTTAAATCCTCAAGGGGTCCAAAAGACGAAAACACTCTTTTGGAACTCTACTTCGTTAACTCCATCATTTGAGAGTTGGTTTAAGAAGGCATCGCCTTCGTTCTTGTATTGCTCCTTTCTCGGTTTATGTAATCTGTAGATGTCACAGAGAACAAATTCGAATACTTAGTGTCTATAGCGTGTCTGTAGAAGTAGATCTCTTTGTGATCAAAACTGTGCAGAAGAGTATGAATCGATTTAGGTACAACTAGACATAAAGGAGTGTAATGAAGTAGATATGTGGCAATTGAACCAAACGACTCCAAACTATATGACGTTGATATGCTAAGCAGGTTTTAAATCTAGAGAATACTTTCAAATGCGAAAACATCTTCTCTTCAAAGCATTGAAGTGTCTCCTTATCCTCACTTTTTAACTTATGAAACTTTAGAAATGTTTGACCTTATATTTGTTTTCGGATTGCCTCTCAATCGAAGTGCTGCGGAAGTAGTCATTCGAAAGAGTAAATCCCTTCTTCGACATGGAGGGCAAGTATTATTGTTCCATAGTGTCCGAATTTTCCTTATCATTCATTGTAGGCTGATAATGACTTGGGAGAGTTGATTCGCTTGCTTCACTCAAACAGTGATGATTCTCCCTCTTCTGTACAAACACCCACTGTTCAGACAATTCCAAAGACTGAGGATAATCAGTGTTCTTGTGATGAAGAGATACAGATGGAGACTGCGAAAGAAACTCAGGAGGGAGATGATCCTCATTCATCTCCAAAGTTACGTGAAAGCCCTTCTGCGATTGATCTTGGTGACACCTTCCCTTGTGATGGTCATTTCATCGAAACTGTCCTTCATGATCTGAATGTAGGAGCATCCTCTTGAACTCATTTATAGATCACATATACTAAGAGCATGCTTCCTGTTCACATGGACATTAGCGAATGCATCAAGAAGTCACAGGAGGGAATCTACCTTTTGTCTGGTTTATTGAAGATAGACTTGCAGGGAGCAATGGAGCCGCTACTTAATAAGATCCTAGAATTCCTATTGGTCAAGTTATCTCCACAGACTTCTTATCTCCCTTATAACTTCACTGTTTTTATTCTCTTCTCTGATGTGATTGCTGAAGTTATGAAACGCCCAATTCGAAATGAACCAACACAATGGTTCCCAGAAGGAGAAAATGGTCCGTTTGTAAATGCAGGACTTGAACGATGGACTAAAAGTGTAATGGAATGGAGAGCTGAGGAGACTGACGAACCGTACTTGTTGAGATATTGCTAAGATGTAGGATCAGGAAGATAAAGGTGGAAAGTATCGATGACCTTGTGGACATCATTAGCAACAATTCCATTTCGTCTTGTTTACTCCCTGAACCTGTGAATCTTGATGAAGTATCTTTGTTTCTTTGGTTTGATCTTTAGCTTTTACCGTTGTGTTCTGAAGTATGGAAACTCTCATCAAACGACTGATTAGGATTGTTTGTTTGTAGCACTATTCGGTTCTTTTTTTGTCACATCTAAGATCCTCAAAATGTCGATAGTTATCATCTCTCTGAGTATCGTTATTTCTTTGTTCGTCATCGGACTTGTCGCTGCTGTTATTGCAAAGCAAGTAGCTGCTTCCTCCATTGATGTATGACTTCTCTCGTTGATCACGAGTATAGGATGAATTAGAAGAATACGAAGCTCTTTTGAGAGAGTAAAGACGATATAACGCATTCTTACAAATAGAAGGGAAAAGAGGGGAATAGGGATCAACACACCATCTGTAACTGAACCTTCAGCTCCTGTACCTATTATTAGCCAGGAAGAAGCTTCTGCAATAACTATTCCAATGGTCTGTGTTTCTAAGGACTGTAATGCATAGAAAATCGATGAAAATATTGATAAATCCTTCAGCGACGAAGAGCTTTTGAAGGATGTAGAGGATAGTGATGGTATAGCATAACTGCTTATGCTACTTTTATGATAATCGTGAATATGTAATTGGTTATTATCTTATGTTGTCTGTTTACAAGATCCAACTATTCTCACTTGTTTTTCTTGTTTTCATTGTTTCTGATAAGGAAGAAGTAAAGTTTCCACATTATTCGTAATAATAGTTAACCAGATAATCGTAGTACGTTAACAATCGATCCACTTTCTGCTTATTAGCTTCGTTAACATAGCCAAATAAGTATCTACGGAGTATGGAATCTATCGATGATGATGTTGCTGCCACTTTCACGGAAGATGGTAGGATTGAGATGGCTGACTTATCATGAAGGATTTAACATGACCATATTAGATGAATTCGCCGTTGATCTGTCTCTTTCGGATGTTGATCGTATTGAGCGATATATTTATTCAGATGTTGGTATCCAACGGTTTGATTGGTTCGATCTTCTTAATTCTAGTGTTGTACATGTTGGTCTCATCAAGTCACTAGTCGAAAGAAAGGAAATCGATACCATTCGAGATCGAATATTCCCACTCTTTGATGTGATTGCACAGGATAAGGAAGACGAGGTGATTATTGAGTTCTTGACCGTTGTTACTAGGATTGTGAAACTTTTTTCAGAGACTGATATGGACGAGACGTGTTCCGTTTGTGTTAATTTAGTGCCGTTGTTAATGTCTATTGCTATCAGTCATTCTGATTCTGTTTTGTTGTTGAGGGAGACTAACAAATAGAAAGATGTTATTGAAGTATTCACTAAGGAGTTCTGTACCTTAGTAACCTATCTTCCACAATCTCTGATAAATGATTTAATTTTGTCTCATGTCCTTGAAGTTTGGTCTCTCTTCTTTTTGAATTGTAGTTACTTCATTCCAGTAATGAGAATGTCCAAATTCTGGGTTGTAATCTGGTTCTTCAATTGTGTCCCCTCTTTTCTTCAGATGTTAATGCTCTTTATTTGCTCCCAGAAATGACAGTGTTAAAGTCTATCGGATCTCTGGAATTGCTCAAGGTTCTTCCTTCTACCATTGCTTCTTTCTCCAAGAACATTCCTCCTATTCATATGAACGGTCTTCTGAGTCTCTTCACAAGTTGTACTAGTCACAAACTATGGATCATACGAAAAGCAGCCGTTGAGGAGTTAAAGACTATTGCTCAGAACACAAATGACGAGAACAGTCAGAGTCGTGTCTTCCAACTTCTTCTAATCGCAATGGAGGATTCATCTAAATGGGTTCGACAAGCAGCGAAGTTGAATCTGGGTTATGTAATGGGTGTGTTGCCACGTTCTCTAGTATGTGTGGTTTCAGTGTTATCACTAGTTATCGGAATCTGCGATTCATCTGTATGCTTCACTTCCTGATGCTCTTGAAGAGACTGACGACTACGATATTAGCTATCAGTGTGCTTTCACATTTCCAGCTGTGCTTCGGGCCCTGGGAAACGATGGATGGAGTCAATTATGTGACTGTTATACTGAACTCATCACCATTCCTTCAATGTATGTGAAACAATCACTTGCAGCCTCTTTAGGTGAAGTCGCTTCGTTGATTGGTACAGATGCCACAGAGGAATATTTGGTACCCTTTGCCGAAAACCTCCTGGAAAGTGACACTGCAGAAATTGTAACTTCTGTAATGCAAGCAGTTCATTCTTTCTTCCCTGTACTCACAGAACCCAATCGACGTCGTCTGAGTGGAGTTACATTTCTGATTTGTTGTGAAAGCATAGGTCATTCTTCGTTTGGCGTTACGACTTCAAGCCAATACCTTTAATTGGCGTGTCCAGGTTGTGATCATGAAACAGCTTCCTGCTCTGGCTCAGGTTAGTTCACCTCAACTCTTTCAGGAGATCATTCTTCCCATCATGCATCTTGGTCTAACGGATCAGGCTCATGCCGTGAGGAAAACAACGTAGGAATGAAGAAAATAAGGTAATTGATAGAGCTGAACAGGTGAAAGAGGTGTTGGAACATGCAATCTCACTGAGTGACGAAGCTACGCATCAGATTATGAAGGAGATCATGGAACTCAAAGACATGTCTTATATGCACCGTGAAGTAGAACTTTTGACTGAGGTGAACTGTAGATGCTTGTGACTATTCTGAAGTCAATTCTTCCTATTGTGAAAACAAAACGAGAAGAGTTCATTGAAGTTTATGATATGTTGAAAGCGTTGAAGGCTGATCCTGTTAAGAATGTTCAAGAACAAGTGGTTAGGATTATTGAGTGTCTGAAGAACGATAAATCATTGTGGAAAGAGATCGATGGGGATGCACTCTTTATGTCGCTTTAGATTGTATTGTGTTTGTTGGTGAAAGGCACACAGATGCTTCGTACCTTCACGTGTAAGGTGCTTCCAGCGTCTTTGTTGGGTTTGAGTGCATTGGAAGGGATTTGTGGGTGAGTATCGTTTCGTAGTTTTTGAACAGTAGATATAAGGTACGAGAGTATATGTCATCAAACCGACCTCATGAACTGAGAAACCGGATTGATCCTCGCATCAAACCCTCAGGAAAGGAAAGTCCATTTCTGAAGTTCACTCGGTACTTTTTGTGAGGTGGTGTAATTTTTAGAGCATTGAATATTATTCTTATTCAATGGTCGATGCAGTATGTTGTTAATGTGATGAATACCACCAATCACTACAACATTCAAAGTTTGCTCAAGGCGATAGAACGTCCAAAAGGTGTTGGTTTGCTTACTGTATGTAATCATGTCTCTGTTCTTGATACTGCCAGTATTGTTCCAAGTATTATTCCTTTCAGTAGTATATGAACCCTTGATTCATTTGTAGAGTATTTGTTTGAACCTCGTAATTGTGGGTTTTGGAACTTGGGTGCTCAGGAAATCATGTTCAGCACTTTTCTTAAGTCTATGGCATCAAGCCTTGTGAAGATTATGCCAGTGGATCGGAATGGAGGTGTGGATCAGATTGCTCTCTCGAATTTCACCCAAAGAGCGAAGTATGGAGATTGGGTACATTTGTGTCCTGAGGGAAGAACGTATCAGGATCAACTCAAGAGTTGTCGGGATGCACAGGGCCGTCGTTTCCGTCCCAGTGGCCGAACGGCTCCTCCAGGCCGCGACTTGGGTCCTATGAAGTGGGGTGTTGGGAAGGTGGTTTATGACGCTATTATGGATGGGGCAGGGGAAGATTGCACTTGCACTTTCAAGGATGGAGTCAATAATGGGAGATTGATTGTACTTCCATACTATCACTTGAATATGGAAAAACTGATGCCTGAAGACGAAGATTTGCGTTTGGTACGGAGATTTCCAACTTCTGGGAATACGATTTATTGCATTGTACTATTTTCATTCTAGTTATGATTTTAGTATGGTGATCCCATCGACTTCTCTGATCTGCTTCCTTCCTATCATGATCGTCTTATTCATGCAACACCTAATGAGAAGACAAAAGCTCGGTATGAGCTATACAAGGCAATTACCGACCGTGTTGAAGAAGTAGTTCTCAACTGCTGTTGTGATATGTAGAATCTGGAGTCCCTCGAATACACTCTCAAGAAAATTCGGCAGAATAATATTTAGTGTCTTTTATTACTATCCTCATATTTGTTTGTTGATGTAAATCAATATTGTTATTTTCATTTCTTTAGGTCGGGAAAAGTCTCTTTTAAGATTACATTGACTTCGGATCCCAAGCTTCCTTATAAGGTGTATGCTTTTGCTTTTAGTTTCTTAGGAATTAGGATTAGCATCCCTGAATCCGCTCCCTTTCTTGCAGTTCTAAAGTTTGCTGCTCAACAAGTAGTGACTTGTGCTGTTCTTTTCATTGTAGTTTGGAGTTCAGGCTGCTACAAGTGCCATTATTACAAATGGTAGAGATGATTGTTCCTATTGATACTAGATGGTTCTGGGATCAATCCTCAACAAACTGCAGGAACGGTGTTCCTGAAATATGGATCAGAATTGAGGTTAATTCCGCGAGATCGGGTTGGTGGTATCTGTTATGTTTGTTACTGACTATTGAGTTACAAACACCATACAAACCATTTGATTCTATAGCCTTATTCAACCTCTGTTGTCCCTCCTCCTCTGCTTCTTTCCTTTCTTGAACCAATCGCTCTTCTCGTCGCTTCAGTTCCTCCTTTTTCAGTTTTACTGCTTCATTTCGTTTGTGTTCCCGTCTTTTTTTCTCCTTAGTAATCTGTTCTTCAAGATGTTTGATAGCATCTTTCACAGTCTGGACCTCTTCAACCTTCTTCTGAACTTGATCTCGCTCTTTCCGTTTTGCTAGTACTTCATTCTGAAGTCTTTGTAGATCATTGACCAAGCGTTCTTGACAAGCAAGTTCTTCATTTTCACTCTCGAGTTGTTTCAACTCCTGAGCATGTTGCTGACACTTTTCATCAAGACTTTTCTGTCGTTGTTCCACTTGGGAGCATACATTGGTCAGCTGTGTCTTTGTCTCTATGGCCTTGTTCATCCTCTCTTGTAAACTAGCTTTCTCATCATTTAAAGAGGATTGTCGTTCTGTTAATGATGTGATCTCATGTTGATATGATTCGATCTGTTGCTGCTCATCGGTGATTGATGCTTGGATTCTCTGTACTCTATATTATATGAAACCATAATAGCAACTCTGTTTCTAATGCAGTGATATGCTCTTTCAACGTCTTCAAGGTCAACAAGTGTCCTTTCTTCTGTTCTACTAATTGTTCTGTTTCTTTATGAGTTCCTTCCAGTTCCTTCTGCTGTTCACTCTTCTCCGTCTTTCGCTCTTGGAGAGCTGCCGTTACTTGCTCATGCAGTAGCTTTATTTGACAGTCCTCTTGATCTTTTCCCATTTGAAATTGCGTTCTTTCTTCACGGAGACCCTCAATTGACTGTTGGGTGGCTAGATATTGCTATGCTGAATGATTCTGAGTCATTCTTACATTATGAATAACAGTAAGCTCTTGATTGTAGTTCATATTTCTCGACTCTATCTGTTTCTGCTGTCGTTGAATATCCTTTGAACTCTTCTTCAGTGTTTCGAGTTGATTTTTCAGACTGTTATGCTTCTGCTCAAGGGAATCATATCCCGTTTGGATTTGTTGGACCTGGTTATGAAGAGTAGAAACCTTATTTTGAAGATCCTGTTTCTCTTTTAATACTACTCTTCATTTGACTTGTAATCACTACGATACGAAATCTCTTTCTCCAGATCCTGCAATGAAACGCACCAAGAGTTCCATTTATCCCCACATTGAGTGACACACTCTGCGATTGTATCTCGTTGCTGTTGTTCCAACTCCACTTGATGTGATATCTCATCCATTTGACTTGTAAGGATTGTAATGGTATCTTTTAGACCCTCACACTCCAACAGAAGACTATTTCGCTGATTCAGTACATGAGATAGATTTGTCATTAGGGAATTGTGTTCACAATTTAATTGCATATTCAGCAGCTGCTCATCTTGATAATCTGCGTCTGTTGTCTTCATTTCTTCAGTCATAGTTTGAAGTTTCTCTTCTTGTTTCGTCACTGTATCCTTGTTTACCATGTCATCTTGAAGAATGCGAACTGTGTGTGAATTGAGTTCAGGAAACGATACGAGAATACATTCGAATGTCCGTCAGCATTTCATCTGACATGGTTCCGTTCAAAGAAACAAAAGGAAATTAGAAAACCAAGATAAAAGGAGGGAAAGACCCGTTCAGCCAATCAAATCTCAAGTGACTCTTCTTTCTTTTTCATCATTTCTGTCATGTCTTTTGTCACCGAGTCAGATATTGCATCAATTTTCTTCTTCATCTTTTCAATATCGTCTTTCGATACTGTCTTGCTCTTCTCAATCAAGCGAATCTTGTCCATATACTTCTTCCGAACATTTCGCAATTTGCCTTTCTGCTGTTCACATTCAGTACCAACCTGTTTGATTAGTTTCTGACGTGTTTCCTTCGTTGTTCTATGAGTAACCAAACCAATATAAAACCAACTTAGGAACTTGAATGTGAACTGCATTCTTGTCCATCTGTGGATTCAAGTTGAGGTCACTCGATTTGAGAGCTTTCAGAAGGAAGGGTGCATTCTACAAAGTCAGTCATCCATTTTAATCACTACACTAGGATCAAAGGGAGTAATCAAGAAAGAAATCTGTGTCTTTGCTGTGATTTGCGCAATGGAATTCAGAGGAGCCGATTTTGTTCCGATATCGACCTTCATTTGTTCAATCATTCGGGGATCAAACCGAGATGCCTGAATTTTAGTATAGGAATTCGCCAAATAAGTAGAGATCTTCTGATCGTTAGGGAAATCATTCAATTCAATCATATATTGTTAGGATATCATCATATCTGCCTGAACTAATGTAAAATCGATGGTGGGAACGTTTTCCACTGGTACTGCCTTTTTATTCTTCTCTGTATCTATACATTGATATTCTCTACTATGAAGCTACTCTTTTTTCCAAAAAATCGCTTCGTTGGGGAAGTGATGCTCATCTTCACCGTTTGCACCACAGGAATTTGGAACTCTTGAATTAAACAACCGTAGAAACACATACTAGAAACACGCACAAACATTTAAAAGATGAGTACATGCTCTGTCTATCTTTTGGAGTCATCAAGTGATTTCATATAGTATTTATAGTTAATTTATAGGTCCAGAATCCGAACTTGTAGTGACGCATCTACTCCACCCAGCAACAGGTAGAAATACAATTCATATGTATCCGATAGGAAAAGAAGCTTGTTATATATTCGATAACGGTTCTTTTCTTGAGACTACAAGAATTGATGATGATCCCTCTAGTTGGTTTGTAAATGACCAGGTTATACAAGGTATTGTTTGGGACTCACTGTAATGCATAGATGGATCACTTTATCTAGCTTCACGAATTCACCCTCTTTTCCTATGTATTCCCTTTTTTGACAAGAGTGATTCAACAAAGTTGTAACTTCTTTATAGTTTTGAAGTAGATATCTCCCTTTAGGTGATGTGTTTCTTCCCTCTCTTGCACAAGATGCTTCTCTTTTACAACATAATGAGAATGTCCTAAATTCAATCGATAGAATATGTGATGTAAAGGAGAATAGTGGCAACAAGTATTATCGATTTGACGAAACAAAATGTATTGAATGGTTGAAAAGTCGTGTAGCAAAAGCAGAGCCTGGTATGTTTTTCTGGCACTCTCGATTCTAGTGATTCTGGACTCGTTGTTGAAGAAGTATCCAACTCACTCTCATACAGAAGTAGAGGCTCTATGTCATTTGGAAGCAGTTCGACTCATGGAAAGATACATCTCTCCTTCATTATTCAATGGTCTATTGAAAGCATTAAAGTAGATATAGTGAAATGAATATTATCCTAGTATTGTTCCAAAGAGTTTGGAAATAAAACCATTGTCTTGTTTAAAGGATGGATTAATCGATAGAGAGAAGAAGAAGTGGGGCCTCGAAGACGACATAGAAGAACCTCCTTTGGAGAAAAAAGGTAAACCCATACACTCAACAACTGCAGAGAAGGTTATACCAAAGAAGAGAACATCAGTAAAACGAACTGCCTCCCCATCAAATAGTATAACATCTTTCTTTCGTAAGAAATTGAATGTTTGCTATATACATCCAAACAAACAATCGTGCAGCTATGTTACTAATCTGATTAGAAAACAATCTCCTTTTCTATACCCTTAGCTTTTTCTTCCTGCTTTTGCTGTAATCTTTTATCAATTAGTTCTTCATCTGGTCTACAAATCATTATATCCTTCCAATACTACTGTGGAGCATTCTTAAAGAGTACTAATACAACCGTCATATTATCCTTGGAGTTACGTTCCAGACAGAGATCGAACAAATCAGATAGAGCCACTTCTACCGACACAGAAGACTTCTGCATGTCATTCAACACCTCTTCCACTCACCAACAAATCATGAAGAATAGTCACACATTCCTGAGGTTCAGGAATGGCATCCCAGATACCATCGCATGCAAACATCAGATACTCATCTTTTTCCGCACGATCAATCACCAGGATTTGAGGCTCAGGAGACACCATCTGCTTCTCAGGAGGAAGAGAGTCGTTGCATTTGAAGGGGAAATCACCAAGAGCACGAGACACAGCAAGATCGCCTCTAACACGACCTGCCATCACAGTTCCACCTGCTGCGTTGATGCGATCTCGTTCGGAAGGCTACGGATAATAGATTGATACAGAAATCACATTCACTGGCTTGTGATCTGTGCTTAAAGGAATTGCTCCTCCATCACGGGCCAAAACACAACGTGAATCTCCACAATTTGCTACAATAATATGGTCTGGAGTCACAAAAGCAGTAATAGCAGTGCTTCCACTGCGGTCATTCTCATTCTCGACCTGTTTTGTTCTTAATTCAGCATCCATCGCCAAAAACCCTTTTCGCATAATCGTTTTATAATCGTCAGGTGTTGTCTACACTTAATGTTCAAATCCAACTTTAACATCTTTTCCTTTATACTCCGGCTGTGAAAGGATATTAGGGAGTAAACGATTACGGCTACCGAATTACACGAAGAAAGAAAAGACAAACCAGTATTCTGAGGTATATGTCCCACCATGGCCATCAAAGACTCCAAAGAAGGCTGTTTGCTCGTTTCCTTCCAGACTTGTGTTGATTACATGCGTATCCTGAGCATCAAAACACCAGATACACGCAAACCTCCATCGTGATTCTCCACCCTTGCATTGAACAGCTGTATGCCCTCATGCCATTGGCCTCTTGCGAATCACAAGTCTTGTCAGTCAGTGGTTTGTCTAAGAATGCTCCCATTTCCTACATCCATAAAGTCAAATACTACTGTTCTTACAACGATGGGTGATTTGGTAATAACATCAATTGCGTCGCTTGAAAAATAGGGACTATTTCTGGAAATGAATTGAACTCGAATCATCTCCATTCTTCCTTCTTTATAGAAATACTACAAATCCCTCTTTCCCTATAACCATCATCGAATTGTTCAAATTTCCCCATTGCAAGGCTTTCGAATACAACCTTGTACCCGATAAGGACATTCCATTCTACGAACTTTCCTCCATCCAGAATCTTGAAAGTGGACAATTCACTTTTCTCATTCTCCAATGACGCATTATCTCCGTGAATCACTCTCTGTGGTCCTCCTCTCGCTTGCTGTCAACTTTATTTCCGAATGTACGGAGAGACCTCTTTCTCCTCAAGTATCTAGTTCTCGCCTATATTCTTGTGTACAACAAGCCTGAGTATAAGGAAGCGAAGAGAAACCTCACGAAGGTTAGTGAAGAGCGTAATGGGTCTTTTTCACTTACGAGTGTAGTGAAGAAGAAGAAAGACATGATTGTGTCAGCAAGCGAGGAGAAGAAACACAAGAAGCTGGTTCAGAAGCTGAAGGATGAGGAATCCGTGAGTTCATAGTTGTGATTGTTATTTTGTAGTCATTTAAACAGCAGATGACAGGAATGTCGTTTAGATCTACTATGATCCTGTCTATGACGATGATGATGTTGTTCGGAGTTTTCAGATCATAGTACATGTCTCTTTCTCGTCTAATCTCTAGTTATGATGGTGTGGTGGTTGCCAAACTTCCATTCACTCCTTTTGCTCTTATTCGCGGTATGCTTCATGGACGTCTTCGAGGAACTGATTACACAGACTGTGCTATGGTATGTCGATGAGCAAGTTTGCTTATCTGTAGTCTGGTCTTTACTTCCTCTGCAACATGGCTTTCCGTCAGACAGTCCATATATTTGTTTCTATTCATATGTAGATTAAGATGCTTTTAGGCACTCAGGCTCCTCGTGGTTCTCAGAACATCTTCCCCTCAATGGAAGAAATGGAAGAGAGAGTGAATAAGGTGTATAAATAATTAGTGGGATTGTGTTTCTAACAAATACGACCATATGTTACATCACTTCTTCAGCAGGGACAATCGAGTTTACGATATCCAAAACGTCCTCTGCAACACTTTCTAAAGTCCTATTCATCATCTTACTCCTCTTCAATTACACAGATGCATCAAGTGAACGAAAGATGTGAATACCTTGCTTTCTGGTTGCCTTTTTATTCCGATACAATGTTGTTACACTATCAAACTGTTCAAGAATATTTCCAAGCAGATCTATTGCTGGCTTTAGTTCCTTGCTGGCCTTCTGTGTCTCTACCGTAGTTGAGAGAATCACGACATAAATGCCTTTTGGACAGACCTTCATTTTCCATGATAGACATAAAGCGTTGATATCAGAGTCATGAACCTTGTACCCTGCTTTCACTAACTGCTTCTTGAAAAAGCCAATCACAGATGAAGCCCCAGATTCACATCCTTCGATAGGATGATTTAAAAGGCAAATAGAACGTACCACCTTTCCGATCTTCTTCTGACGATCATCACGGAACCACGTCGAATCACCAATTACAACCGGAGCACGAGCTGCCTTTTCTCCCACAACAACACCAGCAACGGAATCATTCTCAAACACAAGCTGTTTGGATAATCTGACTCTAAATAGCCCTCCTCATACTTACTGCTGCAACATAATATCACAATACTCTTTCTTTTCTTCCAAATGGTCTTTTAACAAACTGCATAATTGTTGCTTGCCCATACGAGGATATACAAATGGGCTTCCTTTTTCTGAAACAGTTTTCATATATCTACAAATTGAAGAAAATAACAGAAAGATACTGTCGAATACGAGAGCATGTTTCCTTTGGAGATTCCTCGAGATACTCGTCATTACCATACAGGGCCATTCCATGACCCAAAAATCCTCGAGATCCCTCACTAATCCCATACTTTTCATATATATCCTCCATAGAAACCGTCGACGATTGAGAAAGAGAAGAAGAGGAATGGATCAATACCGAGTCTGAAGAGGAACGAGAGTGTTTAGATTTGTCCTCAATTGCTTGAAGCAGTGCTTTACAATGCATACGTTGAATCATACTCAACAAATTTGACCGATTCGCATCTTCGGGAGAGGAAGGAAGTTTATATACTCTTTTATTCCTTCCACTATATGCCATATGCATGTTAATTGTCTCTAATGACAGTTTATCATCAAGCCCGATCTCGTGAAACAGATTCATCATCTTTCCATAAGAGAGAATCACTTTTGGGATAAGGTCAATGTGGTAGTCCTTGTTACTACCAAGGGATTCAAAATCTTCTTCAGTCGGCTCTTCTTCTCGATATCTTCTAAATAACTTCTACAGATGATTCTATTCTTAAAATGGCAAACTAGCAAATCAAAGGATGTGTTGTCCCAATTGAACGACTGTTTCTTGGAAATAATCAGTACCTACAATTGGTATAGTTCAGATTATCCAAACTTTCTTCTTGGCCTTGATCAATAGGCTCGCAACTAGGCATTCCCGAAAACCCAAGCCAAATATGATAGCATCATATTCTCCCCTCCCCAGCAGTGGATACTGATTTCCACCCAGTTGGATATTCGCCGTATCACTCATGAAATGGTCTTTTGGCTCCGTTGCGACATTTTGCGGTTGGGATCCCAATCGAATAATGAGTGACTCTTAAATAGAGTATGCCGAAACAGAAAACAAAAGAACTCGTTGCTGAACTGGTAAACGAAAAGGAAGAGGTACCTATTTGAACTCTTGTAGGAATGATCCATAGAGTGAGAGCCAAAATTCATCAGAAGAAGATTCTGAAAACACGGAGGAGAAGTTGAACGAACGAATGGAGACAGTGAATAATGAGCTCGCTGAACTCGATGACGCGGCCAAGAGACGTATTCGTAATCTAGAGTTTGCTGCCGAGCGCTATTTGTGGTATCCAGATATGAATTCAACTGAGAAAGTTCGAGTTGGAAATGATTTGGTAATTAACACATTTAGTGTCGTTGCTGTATCAAGAAACAATTCAATTCTATGCAAGATGCGATCGAACATCTAAAAACGCGTGACCATAAGCATATGTGAGTTCCTGGAGTGACTGTAACCATTAGGATGCGGCGTTACGTTATTGAGAACTGTAAGGATCCCAAACGTACTGAAGAAATGAAGAGGAAGTGTAATGAACGAAAACAGCAATGGTAAATGTGAACTCCAACAATGATACAAAGGAAAGCAAGGAGAGCGGCAAGGAGGAAGGAAAAGAAGATGGAGATTCTTGTTGAACATTTGATTTGTTAGTGAGATGTAGAAGAATTTGAGTGAAGAAGAGATTCAAAGGAGAAAACAAAAGTTCCAAGAGAAGAAGGCTCGTCGTCTTGCCAGGAAAGCTGCTGAAAAGAAGGAGGAATAACCTTGTTGTCTTTTATGAATTCTATTTGTTGGAGTCACGATTACTCATCTCATTCTGATTTCTCAGTTTACTTGGAGTGTACCCGAAACTAGTGTACTGGGATGGAAAAGCAGCTCTTTTCATTTGTTGTGGTACTCTTGGCATTCGCGGCGAATTTTCTGGTTATTGTTTTTTCTGTCCAAATTTGTTTTCATTATTACCCCTAGAAATCATTTTCAAAGCCAACGCGTCAAGTGGATTGCCGATTGTCCGATGACCAATCGGATTCATTTCTGGTTTCTGTGGGTTGGTAGGATAAAGATTAGAAATATGACAAAATTGAATCACTGGAACTTGCCTTGAGGGAACGTGAGGCTGAAGTAGATATTCCTATCTTCATTGATGTGAATAGATCATCGATTTAAAAGAACAGATATCTGGTCTAGTAGAAGTGGTATCTGAGTATGATATAGCAAAATCGCATTTCTAAACTAAACCGTCTTCAACAAAAGACAGAGAAGATTTTGTCATCAGTAAAAAATGAATTGAGTATCTGTCTGACGAGTCAAACGGAGGTAACCTTGAATTATCGAACTTACTTACAGTGCATACCTAATGATGTGTCTGACGTTGTTGTTATTCCAAATCAAGTCAGTGGACGCCGACGGATGGCCACTCCAGACTATGATAGATTGACTCTTCATCCAGTAAAAGCTATTATTGTTTCTCATTCAAAGAGTGATTATGACTGGAAAAGAAGTCAACAGTATTTTGAAGAGAGTGTGCATAAACGTCGTCCAGAGAAGGTGAGTATGAATGTTGAAGTAACAATCTTCATCATATGTGGAAACTGCTCCATGACTACGAAGTATCCTTCAGAATCTATCGATATGTAAGTGTTGTTTCTTCCTCTTATTGATAGTCTGAATAAGTGGTACCCATTAGTAAAGATCTACCTTTCGGATGTATTGGTATATTGATCTCTGAATGATAGCCTAATGATCTTACTGCTGCTCAACAGATACACACGAAGCTTCAAAGTATTACTACAAAATATGTTCTCTTTATTGACTCATCTGTTGAGTTCACTCATAACTCTAATCTTCATCGAATGCTTGCATTACTGGAGAGTAATCTCTTATCTGTTGTCTCTCCTATGACTGAAGATGCCAATACACAAGAACTCCACAGTAACTGTTATGATGTACGTATCTTATTCTTCTGTCATGTAGTATCATTATCATGATCATGAATTATCGATTCGCAAAGGATATGGAGAGACTCTCTTAGGAAATGCTGTTCGTTGTGAACGAGGAGGTGTGTATTTTATGGGAACAGCTGATACAATCCGTCAAATGTTCCCAAACCAACCTTTGCCACTAACCTTATTGATTGAGTGTACAATCAGTCAATAGTCTTCATCAATAGCATTTTACTTAGAACTCAAAGCATTCAATTACAAAGTTGGATTTGCTCCAATTAGTATCTTCCGTAGTAATATGATTGCTTTTTATCATGGGTCTGATGATGATATTCAGTCATGTAATGTTTTTACACAATCTATTGATTCACTGGATGAAACTAGTAAACAGTCCTTCTCATTTTTCTTCATAATATCTAGATCCTTCGCTAGTAAGTATCATATTAGTAAAATAATCTATCCTGATGGACAGACTGTTTATTTACCTGAACCATTCTATGATTTGAGTGATGTGGAGAATGTGTATCGGTCATCAAGTTGGTATCGTCAGCAACGAACCATGCTTCATCTTACATCTGAATTACTTCACAATGCATCCATTCCACTACTTCTCTCAAATGGTTGGGTAGAATATCCTTCTTCATTTGTAGAGGATTTGGCTGCAGCTGTTTTCCTAGGAGTTCCATTCCCCTGGACTGACACGATTCAAGGATATATCCTTCATCACTATGTTTCTCTGATTCCTTGATTCTACTTGCTACAATGAATCCCAAGAGTGGCAAATATTGTGACTATTTCGATATCTCGAGTAATTCTTGATCCTGTCTGTTATCTAGGTGGATCTGTAGTGAAAACAATGAGTCAGTATGGATTGGACCTTCTTAACAACGAAGAGGATCAGGAGATTTGTTTTGGAGTGAATATTGCTACAAAGCTAGGAGCAACAGGTCTTAATATGAAGAATAACTCATTAATAGAAGACTCTCCTATGGGTATTGTGGTACGTAATGTCGCTTTCAATGATATATCTCCGATGATGGTTCCATTGAAAAAGATGAAGTATCTTGATGTTGATATCTATGTTCCAAATAATCCGATTGCTTATCTAGAAAAGGAATTTGAACAGGGTAATGATGTAGGTAGGACTAGTTGATGACGATGTAGGCTTTACAAGAGGTGAATATATTTGAAGAAACTGGGTGCAAACGGTCACTATGGAATAAGGTACAGTATGATTGTGAATGTTACCATAGTGCTTGATTGAAGGCGATCCTGAGTTTGCTTCTGTTTGCGTCGATTCACCGTTTGAATGGACTCAAGATATCGAGAGGATTATTCGTGATCCAGAATTCTATGTTTAGTTGCTTGTTTGATTGATTACCCAATTGTACGTTTAGTGATTCCTTGAATTTCAATAACACTCTTGCTTCCTCGATACAGATTTTGTTGTCTTAAACAGCATTTGTCATGACAGTTGAGAACTTTCTCTCCTCATCAGTGTGTCATTGGGAGGAACTTGGTAATCTCATAGGAGTTGGAAGTATATAGTTCCATTCCAACCGAAGAGAAGAATGTAATCGACCGTTTGATTTCGCAACTGGAATCTCTTCAAGATGACGTTGCAACTGCCAAAGCAATAGCACGAAGTGGTATTTTCGTTTTATCATTCTTTATGACCTAGAATTCATCAATTTAGAACAAACCTATATCGATTTGGAGAGCCAATTCTTGGAAGTCCGAAAGAAACTCGGTGAAACTGAAACTGAAAATAGAGAACTTCGTGAACAAATTGCTACTAGTTTAAAGAGAGGGCAGCCAGTAGATGTAGCTCTGTTTTCCATTTTGTTAGTAGTAGGTGAATTTTGACTCATTATTGTCGAAAAAAAAGCGGCTGGAAGAAAAAGTCTATGAATTGACGAAATTGCTTCATCAGAGCCAAGATGAGTCTTGGAATCTAAAGAATAAGGAATCTGAAAGGCAACGAGAACTCCGGGTTCTCCAGTCTCAGTTTGAAGAAACAACAAGGCAATGTGAAGAAGTTCCTCTGCATACTTGTTTTCAATTCTAGCAAAAGCAGACCATTCTATCTCTTCAGAAGGATCTCAATTCTATGAACATGGAGAAAACGACTATTCAGCTTCAGCAAACAACTTTACAACAACAAGTTGATGTTTTGGTAACTTTATGGATGCCTTTTGAATGTAGACTTCTCGTATCAAAGATAAGGAAGCAACCATTGCTGCTCTTGAGTCCTCCTTCTCTTCGGAGAGTTCTTTGTGGAGTCAGGATCGTAACCGATTCGTGCAAGATCTCTCAAAGGTAACAGCCTCTGAAACAGAAGCGAAACGTCATTTAATGACAGTGAAGCAGGAAGTCTGTGTTGACAACGAGTTTAATTCGTAGTTGGTCCTCTTACAAGCCCGATTAGAGGAGTCAACAAAGTCCTTCTATGCTACCAATGCATCTCTCACAGAATTGAAGTCTCGCTCCCAGCAGGCCTTACAAGATCAGAGCCATCTTCTCAAAGCGTAGGTTCTAAAGGTGGCTAATGAATGTAGGAAGGACGAGTTGCTGGTTTCGACACAGAATCAACTGAAGACACTGCGGTCGATCACAGACCAGATGCAAGAAGCCCTGGAGGATGCAGGAAAGGAACAGCAACAACTCCGAGAAGAGTATGCAAAGATGAAAAAGGAATTAGAAGAGACTCAAAGAATACGAGATCATTCTGAATCAGTACATCATTCGATTCAGGAAGAGACGAATCTTATCTTGAAATCCTTGCATTCAGATCCTGAGCATATGAAGGAAGAACTGGAACAACATGGTTTACGAGCAGTCGATTTGTATGCTCGCGTTGTGAAGATGGAAGAAGAGTGTTCACGACTTGAACGAGCTAAGATTTATGCTGAAAAGTGAGGATGACTTGGAGATGTGATGTATAGTCAGTTGGATCGCGTATTGAAGGAACTCGAAGACAGAACACCCTGGATTGCTCAGCTAACCCAAGAACGTGATGAATTGAAGGCAAATCAAGATCGTGTTTCAACAGTGTATGCAAGTCTGTCAAGTGAGATTAAAGATAAACAGAAGGAGATTGCTTCATTGCAGAAGGAGTTGAAGAGAGTTCAAGCTTCTGTCGAACCATTAGAGAAGGTAGCAAAGGATATGCAAGCACAGTTACGGAGTGTGTTACGCCAACGAATTGATGTGATGACGGGTGATGATAAGACGGTACTGTATTCGAATCTGGATGAACTTCTTGAGAGCAATCATGCTCTTTTGCTTCGTGTTTATACATTGGAACAACAACAGACAATGGAACCAAAGGAAGGTGAAGAAGGATCGCATCTGATCGAGTTGGAAAAGGCATTACAGACATTAAAAGAGGAGCGAGAGAAACAGGAAGAAAGTGTAAAGGAACTCATTCGTCAGCGGGATATGTATCGCATTTTGTTGACCCAAAATGCGTCAAATGCTACTCCACTACCTAAATCAGTCTCTCCTCCTGATCCTTCTCTTGTAACGGAAGTTGAAACACTACAACTCGAGATCGCAAGTAAGGGAGCTGAAATTGATCGAGCTCGTCGTGAAGCAGAGACTGAGCGACGTTGTGCGGCAGCAGCACGTGAAGAAGTGACTCGGCTAAGCAGTCTTGTATCGACAATGGAGATGAATGCTCAACAATTGACAGAGAGTTCAGCTACCCTCCAATCATCTCTCCAAGCCAAACAGCAAGAGTTGGATTCTGTGTCATCACGACTTCTAGCTTCAGAACATGCATTGAGTGAACTACGACAACAAATGGACCAGTTGAATATCCTAAACCAAGCACAACAAGAAGCTGAGGAGGGTTGGCGAGAAGAGCGTTCTCAGATCTTGCGTCTTGTTGATGATACAAAGCAGGATGCTTCTACTACAATAACGATGCTTCGTGAGAAGATTAGTTCTCTTGAAATGGAAGTCACATCGCTCCAAGAAGAAGTCTCTAAGAAACAGCAGAGAGTAGACGAATTGTCAACAGTCCAGATGAATCGACTTCAGGATGTAGGAGTGAAGAATGAGGTTGAAAGGTAGGCAGTAGAAAAGGAAAGGATTCTTGGAGAGCAAATGAACAGTTATAAGGCTCAGATCAAGGATTTGAAGGATCAACTGGCCTCACAGTAGTTACAATTCCATAGAGTCATGATTAGAGAAAGAGTCCATCAAGCAAAGGCAACTGCAGAATCTGAACAGGCACAGCGAGTTCATAATCTGGAAACAAAGCTTCAAGAGCAACTCTCGCTTCTGGCTGGAGGTGATTCTCAGGCTTTGGCAACAGCAATTGCTCAACAGCGTGAAACACAACTGCTTCTTGATAAGACGTCTTCGGATCTGAAGGCTACTAGAAAGGAAGTGGAACGATATCGTCAGCACATTGAAGAAGGTCAGGCAATCGCTGTTACTCTACAGGAGGAATTGAAACAGACCAAGGACTCCAATGCCAAAGCGATTATGGAGTTGAAATCTCAGTTGGCAGCCTTGCAAGTGGAGAAAACTGCTTTGGCACGTCAGGCAACAGAACATGAAGCTGAAGTGAAGAACTATCAATCCAAGGAGATAGAACATACCGCAATGTTGCAAGAAGTAGAAAGACAGTTGGAACAAAGCAAGAAGGATATGATCTCCCTTCAGAAGGATATTGAGACTGAACATGCAAATGTACAAAGTTTGCAATCTGATTTACGAGCATCAGATGAACGATATCAATCTCTTGTGCGTGCGAACCAGGAGAAGGAAGTTGCTTTGGAGGCTACTCGAGCTAGTCAAGAAGCTTCAGAAGCAGCTCGTGTGAAAGCGGAACAAGAGACTTGTGACTATCAGAAACAGCTGAATGTAAGTTTGATCTATGTCAGTAAGCAATAGGAAGAGAAAGAAAAACTAGCAGAATTGATGCTTCGAATCGATACATTGATGAAACACAATGATGTCCTGTACACACAGCTAGCAGATGTGGGATATTCGCTTGGATCATAACCTAGATAACTCAATCAACTCCAGCTTCGGAAGAGTCTGTTGAAGGACTTCGTAGCCTCCTTGTTCTAGTTCGGAGAGAAGGAGAATTCACTCGTTCTGCTCTTCAGACAGAACAGAGAAAGGTGGAAGAATGGAAGCAAGCTTGTCAAGCTTCTGAAACAGCTTTGAAGGAGGTTCTAAGTAAAGGAGATATTGATGAAGCTCTAAGACGTGAAAGCGAAGCCAAGAAGACAGTAGAAGAGACTCAAAAGATGGTAGAGGAGTTACAGAAGAATTATTCGGATCTTCAAGCTGTATTAGCAAGTACATCAACACGAGCAGAACAATTTCAAAAGCAGGTGGAGGAGTATAAATCGACTCTTGCCATGCAACAATCACAATCATCGAAACAGCTTGATGATATGAAGAGTTCTCGTATGGTATTAGAACAACAATTGAATACAACTCGTCAACAATTGACTATAACTCGTCAACAGCTTCAGGAATCTCAACAACAGTTCAATCTTTACAAATCAACACATCCAGCAGTGACACTTGAAGAACTCTCTTCGTTACAAGCTGCATCTGATCGCTTGAAAGGAGTAGAGGTAGAATTAATGCAACTCAAACAGATACAAGAAAAGAAAGAGAACAAGAAGCTGAAAGGGAAGTCAAAAGTAACTCCACTCATTCAAACATCTTCTCCTTCTCTATTCCAAAAGCGTTCATCTATTGATCTGTCTCTTCCTGCTGAGAAGCGTCTTTCGGTATCAGATGCTGACACAGTTCAGTCAAATCCGGGAGAGCCCCTAATATCACCTCCAGGGCAGCCTCTAATATCACCTCCAGTGTTGAATCCAGTACAACCTCCAGTATCAACTCCAAGACAACCTCTAGGACTGAATCCACTTCCACCTACCACTAAAACGAACAGTGAGTGATTCAATCAAAGTCTGAGTCGTAGAACGACCTTTCACTTCAAAGACGGTGGCCCTCATGAGAGTTCAATATCTGTTTTCGAAGTATATCTCTGATAAAGCAAAACTTCGAGATTCAATTATTCAAATTATCAATAAGAAGGATAACAACTGTTCATTCACTACGTTTTTGGATAATCTATACCGAAAGTAGGATTTTGTATATAAAGATAAGAAATAGACTTAAATTGAATGCTACTGTTCTTGAAGACATCAATTCTATTTCTTCTGAAGAAGACGTCAAACAGAAATTGGGAACTATGCTTTAGAATTTGATATGTTTGTTGATCATATTCTTACTATGGAAATGAGTGGTACTGTTAAATCTGTACTGCTGTTACTTTTTATTGTTGTGGCATTCGTTTTGTTTCAAGTTGCCACGTTTGTGGAAGTCAACGGTGTATTCTCGATTCGTCCCGTTCGCTTTTATATTTGAATTGATACATAGAATATGTCACTCTGGACGAAAGAAGACAGCAGTATTCAAAAGGAAATAGTATATGTTTGAGAAGAGTGAAAGTATGAGCAATAGGAAGGCAAGAAAGTGATACCCGGTCGGGCAAAACCAGCAATTGTGATTCTGGATGCGGAGAAACCAGCGGTTCAAGAACTCCCTCTTCCTACAACGAAATTGTCACCAACTACAGCTGTACCAGCTCTAACGAAAAAGGTATTTCATTATCCTGGGAATCGCAGGACTGCTTTGGTGATTGTTGCTTATAATCGTCCCCAATACCTTAAACGGACTATGACATCTCTTATTAACACATTGTCATCTCCACTGAACGATGTTATCGTCGATATCGTTTTGAGTCAGGATGGATACCTCACTATTTTAGATGATGTAGTTAAGGAGATGGAAGATCGAATTCATAAGGATTTGCCTCAATTCCAGTTTTCTCACATCCATCATACTCAAGAGAATAATCCTGGAGAGAGTGGATATCACAAGTTATCACGTCACTTTGGATGGTTTTTAGGACAAATGTTCGATGTGAAACATTATGATCAAGTAATAGTGTTAGAAGTAGTTATGATGTTCTGAATTCAGTGTAGGATGATTTGGAGATGGCTCCTGATTTCTTCTCTTACTTCGACAATACTGCTCCTTTACTTTGGAAGGATCCAACCCTGTTTTGTGTTAGTGCTTGGAATGATAATGGGCAGGAAGATCATGTTTCTGATAAAAGTGGTATTGAGGTGAGATGGTAATCCCTAGCTCGTCTCTATCGAAGTGATTTCTTCCCAGGACTGGGATGGATGTTAACAAAGAATCTTTGGAATGAGTTGGGATCAAAGTGGCCTCCAGCTTATTGGGATGATTGGCTTCGACACCCAGATCGTCGCCACAATCGGTCTTGTATTCGTCCTGAAGTATGTCGAACATACACATTTGGAGAGAAAGGAACATCAAATGCACAGTAAGAATAAGAAGTGAATGTGAATTAGATTCTATGGTCAGTATTTGAGATCAATCAAACTGAATGATGCATTTGTCGATTTCTCAAAACAAGATATGAATAAGTTAATGAAAGATGAATATGATGCTAATTGGAGAAGTATCATTGATCAAGCTAAGACTGTCTCTTCTCTAAATGAAATCCCTCCGAATTCACCTGAATCTTTCAAAATTCTTTATGAGTATACATCTAGGATGAATTCAAACATAGAAACAACAATATTAATCGTGGATTTGTATACTATGCTCGATCATTACGGATTATGACAGATGAGAAGGCAGGTGTGTGGAGAACTGCATATATGAAGGTGGTAGCTGTGAAATATCAAGGAACCCAAGTCTATCTAGTACCAATGGATGGTCCTAACTTTAACTATTGAAATGTTTGTTTTATGAAACACGGAATAGCATTTCTTTCAACTCATTACAGAAGCGATATAACGGGAAGCCCATCACCTACAAGTGAACAATGGATCTAACAACAACATTGTAATAACAACCATTTATGCCTGATATCAAGCATCCTCCAATCCCTTGAATTCCGTAGCTTCCTGCTTTATCCATAGGTTCCATTGTATCAACGTAGGCTAATCGATCGACATTCCATTGAATCTGTACCTTGGATAAGATCTGGAGATAGAGATGCCATGATGACTTCAGTTCTTTCAACGAATGTCTTTACAGTAGGTTCCTTTTCTCCATGAAGATGGGCTATTCCTTAAGTAACATCCATATGTCGACAAATTAATGTAACTCCACTAAATACGTTATGAGAACGACCACTCAGCTCTGTAAGCATGGCCTTGGCTTCATCCACAGAATGAGGCTTTTCTAGGATTCTTCCATTTAGTTCTACAACTGTATCACAACCTATCTATTAGAGTCTTGTCACAGTGTTCACCAATCACCAAATCTGGTGTCACCATAGTCGGATCCTTGGAAATTCGATTGTACACTTCAAATGCCTTTTCTCTTGAATTCGCTTGCACATACTCCTCCTACTTTACCAACCATAACTCATTCATACAGGAGTCATAGACAGTTTATCAAGGTTTTCTTCAAATCGTGAGACGTCTACCCTGAACTGTAATCCGATTTGCTTTAGAATTTGCAACCTTCGTGGACTCTGAGAGGCCAATATGATATTTCTATTCTTTATCATAACGCAAGTGTAACTACTTAGAATTGAGCTGTTTCAGGTATGGAAGGATCATATTGGAAACAAACAATGATACAAAAGACCCAAAATCCGGTCATGGTGATCGGGAATGGCTGCAAGAATTCCATCATTCTCCAAGAGTTTCCTCCCATGAGTGAAATCGAGTTTCTTTCCATGAAGATCAGTAACAATACCACCAGCTTCCTCTAATACAATGCTACCTGCAGCATGATCCCATACATTTTCCTATTTGAAATTTGGTACATACAACTACTTTGTAGGAGGGGTTTCGATTCTCCCTGAAATAAAAGTACGCCAGTCCTCGTGCAACAATAACATATTTGCACATACTATCAGCTTCAATGACTGGTTTTGTGAACTTGCCATCCTTGTAGAGACGATGAAACGTATTTGTACTATTGATTGGCTGCCGAGAAATGGTTGCAGAATAGATACAAGAAGGATCTTTCAATAGGAGAGATGTACTTAAAGGGCTATCAAGGTCATACAGAATACTTCCCTTTCCTCGAATAGCAACAGCCAAACATCCACCTTCATTAGGAGAACAACTGCAAGGTGAGGCACTGTAAGGAAGATTCACACAACCAACAACACCCAATACAACTGAACCGTCTGAGATGAGTGCAAGGCCAACTGAAAATTTAGCATGACTTATGAAACCTTTTGTCCCATCAATCGGATCGAGTACCTACAAGTGAGAACGATCCAGATCTACTACCCAATAGTTGTTTCTGATATCACCATCATAGTTGCACTTATCAAGTGTATCTAGAATCAAGTCAATGTCTTCTTTGGAATCCAATATCTCATTAACATAGTTCTGAACCATTATCTGCATCCCCTTATGGGATCGAAGAAGTTTAGAGTCTTCTTCAGCAATCATCCTAAACCTAAGCAAATCTAAAAATAAATACTTAAAAGCAAATTCGGAAATCTCCCGTTCCAGATATATGGCAATAGCAGCTTGAATGGCATAATCCATTACAGTCACAGGAGATTGATCATCTTTTTCTATTCTGTTAATTGTCGTCCATTCTTTCTACGTGAAAGGAGAATTAATATCGTACTTGAACCCTCCGGGCAACAATAGATGCTTTCTGTACAATATCCTTTGCCTTGCGTGCAACTTCCTCGAGATTCATTTAAAGTGATAATTCAACAGAATTTCTTATCAACAAACAAATTACTCGATAACTGATGGTGGTGGGGACGAAGGCCCAGAATATCCATAGAAGTTGCATTGCTTCCCCATTTCATAGACATGCAGCAACATCTCATCCCACTTTCCTTCTTGAACGAGTTGTAAATGTTTATAATACAATTCTAGAGCTGTCCTTGCATCCTCATTACTATCGTGATTACCTTCTTGAATATCTGTGTTCAGTACTACTTTGGCCAAATACTTCAACGATAATCTTCGGTGCCGTCTACATGAAACAAAAACAACAAAAACATACGGATAATAGTAAATGTCAACTGTATCGATAATCTGTTCTGGAGGAACATATATATTGATTGTATGAAAATCTTTTGCCACTATCCATTCAGCCATCCATTAATCCATACATCCATGTCCTACAAAGATGCATCCACGATCCACCAAGGATCGTAAACGCGAATAAGCCTCCTTCAGAGGGACAAGATAATGTTTACTATGATGGATTTCCAAATCTTCCTGTTTCAATCCACTAAATCGAGTCAAATAATCTGCCACGGGATCTTCACAGAGAATATAATCGTCCACAAACACTTGAAGATCCCGAGTCAGACATGTCACACGACCCAATCGCAAGTCTGCTTCCTTACGTACAATACGATGACCATCAGGAGTAATATCAGCCTACATATCGTACAAGTTCTTATTCCCACTTGTTCACAGTTCAATGCAATGAATTCACAGTCAATTGATACAAGATCACCACGCCCAGGAAGAGCATCGGTCGAAAGCATTCGGAAAGTCTGAGGAACGTCAGGAGCACCAAGAGAAGATGATGAATAGAATGGAGGTGGCGGTAATCGAGATGGAGCTGTGAGTAATGGAGTGAGTGAGTCTTCAGGGAAATCTTTGCACTGATAGACAAGACAGATCGGTGAACGCCAGTCCTCAGTGAACGCGAGCGTCTCTTCAAGAGTGGTTTCTGTGATACAGTAATCATTGAAGCAGAACCATGTCTCTCCTGTTTGTACATGTGTTGTATGAAGAAGAAGATGAGAGGACATGGGAGAGACAGGAGAGGGTGTGGAAGGAGTAGGAGAACGAGGCGTTATATCGTCCGTGACTAAAGATAGAACACTAATGATATCATATTTCATCCCTTGATCTCCTTCTGTTACTGATACATGAGAATCTTGAAGTTGTAGTGAGAACGAAGGCAAGAAATAGTCCCGTTTTTGTTTCCACATCTAGTGTTTATTTTCTACAATAATTTGAACTTGACTTGTTGTGGCTGACGCCTGACCAATCACGATCATAATGTATTGAGGGAGAGAGGCAACAGATCGATCACTTATATTCTCGCCATCATGATGACAGACTTCACACCAGCTATTTGTCTTGGTTTCGCCACAAAGCGATCGTTGAATGACTTCAGTGAATGGAGTGACTTCAGAAGGCCAATTCAGATCCAACACAAAGGAAGAGTTTTGTTTCGTAGTGATATGACCTTGAGGACAACGACAACTCTGAGTAGAAGCAATCCCAAACAAATTGAACAGAAGTTGATAAGTTGAGGACTTCTTGATTGGTTGAATCATCTGCTTCTTTCGAGGCAAAATGTCCTGTTCCAATTCTGTCATAATTCGATTGATCGCAAAGCGAAGAAAACGCTCAGCACGACTATCAATAACACATCTCTCCTATTCGTACAGAGCAGGAATTCCATCAGGATCATCAAGGATACCAAATGCTATAGAATCAGGACGATGAGCAAGCATTCGATAAAAGTTTGTTGCATGAACTACTGTTCCTTGTGGCTTGTTCTTCAATCCATTTTCAAGACCCTGATCAAACATCCGAAAGAGAAACTTCAGTTCACATGAAAGACATAAAGGATCTGAACACGTATGAACAAGAATAAGTGTTCGAATAGCAGGTAAACTCCATAGAAAGAAGACTTCAGCATTGAGATAACTATTAGGAATATTATTCTCTAATCCAACAAACGGAGTTCTAGAATTTATATGGTCAAGAGGAAACATACTGATTAAACAGAGTGTAATCAGTATCATAGAATCCAAGATGATTCAACTTCATTTCTTTGAAACGATAATTCGTGGGTACAATCGATTTAGCTTCTTCTTCCTTTTGTTCACCTTGCCACAAACGTTGTTGTTGGCGTGGATCTACAGTACAGAGAAGATTCTTCTGCTGGCCGTAGAGAATAGAGTTGGGAAGGATTCGTTTCTTAAGCTTGATTACGTGCTGAATACTATCTCCTCGAGTGGAATTCTCAAGTAACTAGTGATTGAAGGGATTTTAAGGGCCTACAGAAGGATCAAGAACAACAGGAGTTCGAGGGATATCAATTAGCGAATTGGGGAATGACTCAGTTGAAGATACTCGACTTGACTCTTCCACATTTGAATGATTTCGAGCAACCACAGTTCCTGTTGCACAGTTATCCAGAGATAATGATAATGTTGGATGTGATTGAGGAGTTGGGAAGATATTGGAATGCTGATTCGCCTAGAAATGAAACTAAGAGTGGAGTAAATACATGCCAGTGGATACAATTTGCACATACATGAAGACCACCTACTACAGACACGCCACAAATGACTTCCTGAGTAGAGGATACAGCAACACTTGTAATAATCTCTCCATCTACATTGTTCAACTATCAATTATGAATTATTTAGAGAAATACAGTCAGTCGTTGTGTTTCCACAAGACCATTCATAAGACTGAAGAGTGAACATTCGCCAGTAATATCACTCACAACAAAACTACAACTAGGTTCATCGACCACAGAAAGAGAACTGATATTCGGGAGAAACCGGTGTGAATAAGGAAGAATATCAAGAGTACGAGAGTCAAAGATCTTCACAATAGTGTTTGGTATCGTCATTGCCTTCTTGGACACATAATCAATTCCTAGAGAGATGATGTAGTTTCCCTGAATATCAACGTAAAACTTACAATTACGAGTTTGATCACCTTCTGCGTCGTGATAAGGAAAGCATTGATTGAATCCAAGTTCTTGTTCATTCGGGGATCCATTAACACGATATCACCGCTTGTAGCTATGGAATAAAAAAACTGGAATTCGTACTTCCAACTAAGGATCCGATTCCACTTGAATAGATACAAGAACCTTGATCTTGAAACATCCGCTTTTTCTTCTTTCCTGAAGTTAGATCGAATGTATAAACGCCGTCAAAGTCTCCAACTAGAGAAAGTAACGTAGTGGATCCATCCACATCAGCGAAGCCAGCTCGGTAATGACCGCTGTCAGGCATCTCATATCCAATTCTGACTCTAATAGAATTTGAAATCCAATTACTTTCCTCGTAAAAGCCCTCCCTGGTTGTAAATGTTCATTCCGTTGTCTGTGACAGTAATTTGACCTCTACTAATCATAAAATCTCCGTGATATTACATTGGAGTCGATTGCATACTATAAATACAGCGATTCGGGATAACTTCGACAGAACACTGCAACTGAAGATTTGATAGAGAATATCCTCTTAAGAAACCCTACCAATGAAATTAAGATGAAAATACCTTCATTTTGTGAAGAACACCACAACATCTCGTAGCTTGGATCAATTGAGCATCCTATAAAAGGAAATGGTATGGAATTATAGTGATCGTAATTCGATACCACCCCCATGTATGTAGAGGGAACCATCCCCGGATTTGAAGGAGGAGGGTATCCAAATGGAGAGTGATACATGACAGAATCTAGATTCAAATTACGAATAGAAACATACACGACACAAATGGATTCTTGAACAAACAATGAACTAAAACGACTTAATCACTCTCTACTCGCAATGCAGTAGAGCACGTCAATCTCTCACTCGTTTTCAGTTCATCCAACAACTTTTCCTTCTCATCATATACATCCCACAACTACAACTTAAATTTATTCCCTACTTGTACTTGAATATATCCATCGGAACTTCCTGTCGCAATTAGGGGTGTATCCGTTCCCTCTCGAAGCAACATGGTGACGGTACGCAAACGGAATTGGGTGTTCGCTTCAATAGTATAAATATCCCTATATTCATATGTTCAATGCACAACTACTTTCCACCTTTGTCATAAACATGAATCTTCTTGTCATTCCCCACTAAAACGATATCTCCATTCTATCAATCAGTAAAAAAGATATGATTTACAGGAAATATAACCATGTCATTGAATCCCTGTGGATTTAATAACTGGAATAACTGTTCTCCATCACTGATCTTGTATACACAGCACATCTTGGAATACAAGACTGCGTATCTAGAATGAAAACGAATCCGTGAAAGTACTCTGAACCATCAGGACTGAAAAGAATTTTAAAGGCCTGTTCTTTGAGCTTTCGAACATACCCAAGTCGACCTTTAATGAGATTCCACATACGCATAGTATTATCAGCTCCAATCGACAGAGCAACTTTGTTTGAAGGATGAACACAAATCGACGTTACGGCAGCTCTAATGAAAAAAAATAGCAAAGGTAGTACTTGTGACTACCAAGGATATGGAGTTTAGTCCAATCCTCCGTCTTCCATACTACAATCTTACCATCTGCGCCACCACTGATCAAGAATTCAGGACCGGCAAATTGTAACGTGGTAATATCCCCCTGATGAAACAGGATTGTGCCTACCTCCTTAGCTTCTTTCAAGTTGAAGAGACTACATCAACAACACGAATTTGAGCATACCGAATAGCTTCATCCACCCCTCCAGATAGGAGATATGGAATATTCTTAACAACAGTTGAAGCAACCGACTTTACAGATCCAATGTGGGTTTCGACAGCATACCTATTTATAACTGCATAATACTCCTTTTTATACTCCAATATCATGGAATAGCCGTCATCTACCTTATGAATAGTGTATCCAAGTAAACGTCCCTCATATCTAAACGATAATAATACGATTCATTTTCTCTCACGTTCCAAAGAAAATAGTATTCATTTGACTCAAGAACAATCGTTTTTGTGGATCATCATCGAGTGAGTTGACCTGACAATTTGTTTCTATTTAGACTCAGATGGATGTACTCTTTATTCTCTTCTTGTCGTAACCCTTTGTAGACATAGGAAATGGGATGGATTCAGTGGGCCTTTGTGTACCAACAGTATCAGACATGAGAGCGAAATGGAGTGGACGACCCTCAATAAATGAACTAACGGGGAAAAAGAGTATTTTGGATTTCCGTTTGAATTCAATAATTCTGCGATGGATGAAGTTTCTACGGATTGCAGTATGTGTACACTCTTATTGGTCACTCATCAAGAAATCAACTTCCTTGTGTTGAAGCATCTCCAGCAGTTTGCTGACAAACTTCCTTCATTGAATATTTTGAAAGATGAAATGGTATGCGGTTTCCTTTTTGATATTTGAGTGTTCAGGAAAAGCAGCATCTCTTCGGCGATTCGGTGGATCTGGACAATAACACACGACCGCTTCTATTTGAAGATATTTCCAATCTGTATCAGGATATTACTCCTCGCCAACTCACTGCATTAGTTGAAGAAGGCGTGAATCATCTCGTTACTGAAGGAGCAGAATCGAAAGAAGATGTGGATATTCTCCGACCGATTGTAGATGTGGGCTATCAAGATTCTTTTCATTCTTTAGACTTCAACACTTCCTTTGCCTCTCAAAGCATTCTATAAATCATTGTATGACTGCCGTATATTTAATATCGTTATGTAAATGTCTAGTTGTTGATTACTGCAAATTACTCTCAAAGGAGAATGAAACCAAGCATCAAATCCGTGATTGTATCCAAAATGGAAATGATGAGGAGACTGTTGTTGAGACAACCCGTTTTGATGTTCCTCTTGATATACCAGAAGGGTACATGTTTTTAGAATATTTCAATTTCAGGAGCGGCTTAGGTATTATTCTCTCTCCAAATGAGAATGGAGTCTACATCAAAGCATTCAGTAGTGGTCCAAGCCCTGCTCGAGACAGTGGAATGATTGAAGTTGGGGATCAGTTATGTGCTGTGAATGCAACAGAAGTAAAAGTAACTACAGATGCCAAACGATTGCTTACAGCAGTATTGATTGGTATTTAACTTAAGTAGTAGTGTCGAAATCCAATATTAACTCTATCTCGACTTGCTAATGTAACTAGAAAACGTTCAGATGGTTATAGGAAGTCATTGGGAGATATTACAGCACGAATTTCATTAATCGAAACATGCCTAAAGGATCGCTATACGTTCCCGTATACACCTGTATCGTAGGAGTCATTCAACAATGATGAAACAGTTTCATTACATGTAAATACGAAAGACGACTTGGTCGTGAGTACAATACATCGTTACTCACTCCTTTGTGTATTGTAAAGCGTTTGCATGTGAGTATGGTTGGATGATATTATCGTAGCTGCTACGCATACTAAGTGGTCATAGCAATACTCCGATCTATGGATTGGTAATGGATCATACAGAACGTTTCGTGTTCACAGGAGCTGATGATCATCTGATTAAGATTTGGGATGTACACACAGGTAATCTGATGTATGTGCGATTGAGAAAATGAATGGATAGTCGAACTATTCGGGGTCATCACAGTAAGATTACAGATCTGGCAATTAACAAAAACAACAGTGTGTTGATGAGTAGTAGTGAGGATGGATGGGTTATGTTTTGGGACATCACACCTCTTACATATCCCTATCTTCGTCACACCGATGTAGCCTCATTTCACTTTTTGGCGTGTTGTTGCAAACACACTCGTTTCATTGCTCAGTTGCGTTACGATGAAAATACAGATTTGTTGTTTTCCGTTGCTGATGATGGTTATGTGCGTGCGTGGAATGTATGCCAATTGGATCCACTTTATCATCGCATTAATAAGCCCCTTACGGATACTGATTTGTGCGTTTTGTCATTCAATCATGGCAAGAATGGATACACTCCTGAATCACGAGGGCTGGAGGTAATGCAACGGGACAATTCAGTTCTTTTCTGTGATATTGACCCATGTAGCAAACTCATAGCAACAGGGACTGCTGATGGAAGTGTATGGATATGGAGACTTCCTCTAATCACGCGAAATGGAAATGGAGCAAGTCGATGCGTAGGAAAAGATAATGATATAAAGTGTAGTGGTCGGAAATCGAGTGTTATGGAATGCTTGTGACTGTATTGAGAGGCCATACGAAAGGCGTAGATACGGTGATGTTTTCTCATAGTGGAAACGATCTTTTGACTGCTTCAGAAGCAGAAGGAAATGCTTGTATCTGGCGTGGCAGTAATTCCTTTAAGGATTGTCAACCAGTGGTACTTCACTGTGAAATCAGTTTTCATTTGATGCAATCAATGACTCATAGACTTTACGAAGTGCAGATCGAAAGTGAAACTCTCCAACTGTCTGTGGTCGATAGATGATGCATCAATCATTACCTCATCCTGGCTAAAACGAGTAGAGAAAGGTGTTCCAGTATTTGAAGTGGATATTAAGGTGTGGAATGTGAGTACTGGTTGTATTGAAACAGTCTATAATCGTACCGATAAGCCTGTGTTAGAGGGTCCTGTAGCTAACATGTATCTTCATCCTGAATGTCCCTGGATTCTTATTACGTGTTGTTGG
Organism: Blastocystis sp. subtype 4; assembly: GCF_000743755.1. Lineage (NCBI taxonomy): Eukaryota > Bigyra > Opalinata > Blastocystidae > Blastocystis > Blastocystis sp. subtype 4. The sequence continues at coordinate 47,035 of NW_014569534.1, read as the reverse complement.
TCAGGAAAGATTTGTTTCTGGGATCTTAAGGCGCAACGACTCCTGCGAGTGTATGTTGTGAATGTGGTCTTTGAGATAGATTGAAGAATGAACATAAGATGGGTCACAGTAATCGCTATTTCCTTAATGATCCTGTACCTGTGTTAGACTCACGAGTTGGGGTGAAAGAAGGAATTATCTGTGCAGTGGATGATGACGGATGTCTCTCTCTGTACCCACTTTTTAGGAAGAATGAATACTAGGTACGGTCTGGATACAGACGAGAACTATCGATATACACCCATGTGTCAGTACTTTGCTACTGATTATGAGAGTCTTTTAGAGAATACTTGGATTCCTATAGACAGTAACTCTAAGCAGCTGGCTGAAAATGTTCCTAGTGGTCCTCTTCTGGACAACTTACGTATGCCTTATCAATTCCACCAGCAACGAAATATCCCAATACAACAGTGGTTGGAGCTACGTGAGAGGGAAGTGAAAGCGAATGACAAGAAGATGGAGGAAACGGCTCAACAAGAACGAGTAGAGAATTGCGTAGAAAGTGAATAATAGGCAATGCATGATCAAACAGAAACTGCATTACGTGTAGCAGTGAATCAGGATCTATTGGATGAAATTGAGGAACCTGAAGAACCTGTAGATGAGCCTGATAATGAAGAATTCAGTCTCGATCTATCTGAGGAAGAAGAGGAAGAAGCATTATCGGAAGAGATTCCAGACAATGAGAACCAACGATTGTCGACTACAGAATATAGTGTTGGAAGTACAACACGAACTCGGCAATCCCGTTCATCTCAAGCAACGGATATTTATAGTCGTCCTTATCGAACTACAAGCTCTCGACGAAGTGACCATCACAGCGAGGAAAATGATATGATAATAGCAAGCGAAGATGATTTGGATCTACTTGATGATGAGGGTGACTTTGAACTAAATGAAGAAGAGGAGGAGGAAGTATTAGAAGAAGAGGAAGAAGAGGAAGAAGAGGAAGAAGATGATATATTGGATAACTTTGATGATAGTGAAGAAGCTCCCATGATAAAAACACGCCAATCAAGGCCGAAGAAGAAAAAACCAACGCCAAAGAAAACTTCAGATGAACAAGAACCACCTGTGATTGTAGACATCCAGAGATTCAGGCGAAAACGTCGTGTTTTCACACAAGAAGTATTGGACTCGTCGGGTGTAACTGTTAATCCTGTATGTTCAGTGTGTCATCACAAAGAAGATGACTCTTTAGGAGGTTTCCTGACTCCTGTTCCCTTTGTTGTTAAAGACCAGCGTGTCTTTATTCATGTGGCTTGTGCTCTATCATCTCTGGAAGTGGCTCGCTCTGCTTATCATTTCTACAATATCTTCAAAGCCGTGAATAAGGCAAAGAAGATTCGATGTTGTGCTTGTAATCATTATGGAGCTACTCTATTGTGTTGCGTGTCTGGTTGCCTTAAGTGAGTTCATAATAAGGATTTGATTCATAGTCGATATCACTATGGCTGTGCAACACGGCTGGAGATTCTTCCAGAAGCATTGAAGTCTTATCCTTATATCAATCCAACAGATCTTTTTTTATGTCCAGAGCATCAACAGTATTCAAATGATGCTCTAATTAAGGCTGTTCCTCGCGTTCCCAATGTCTATGAACGCGATTGGCTACGTCAAGCAAGCTACTCCAAATCGTTTATCCCTCAATTGGGTGACTATGTTGTCTACTTTCCTCAAGGCCATCTGCAGCATCTTCTTGAATTTGGAGATCCTGATCTTCCTTTCGCCACATTCTCTTGTTGTGTCTGCCAAGTCATTGAGCAGAGATATGCCTTTCCCCATCATCTTTGCTGTTCCAACTCGATTCTCTTGCAGCTGAAGTTGCAAGTAGTGGCCATTCCAGACCCTGAGTCACAACACTCCGATTCTCCAGTTCAATCATTCGTTGGACTTCCATCAGAGTTGAAGATTCCTTCATTCCAAGTAACACTTCGGAATTGCAGCTTACCAGATTATCTGGTGGATTACGATACATACATAGAAAGAATGAAACATCAGTGGAATGTTGGTGATCATTTTGAAATGGAATTCATCGAAGAGTAAGCCCGAGATAATGAATTCATTGTAGGAACAATTCTATTACACTGTATGGAGGAACCATTCTCCGTTTTTGTTCCAACCCCGCATGGCGAGGTTCGGCATGGGAAGCAGCTGAAATTCGTTGGGATAATGAAGGAGGGTCGCAGATCATCAGTCTGTTTGAGACAAAGGGAAAAGAAGTCGTGTATCGAAGTATCCCCCAGTCAGTTCGCGAGAGTATTATTCAGCAGTTAAAGGAGATATCGGAAGAACCCTATGCAGGTGGGATAGGTGATGGAGTGTGAGTGTAGGTCCATTTGTTGTTGCCGTACCTACAGAGGATCCTGAACTATTGTTCTATGATGCCATGATTCCTGTGAAAATGGAACTAGAACTTGTATTAGCTAGATTAGAGAATAAGTAAGGAATATAGGAGGTCTGTGATATAGTTACTATCACTCGCGTGCATCACTGGAGAGTGACCTTCAGAGAATCACAGAGAACTGTAAGATTTATAACGATGCAGAGAGTGACTTGGTGCATTGTTCGGAGCAGCTATTAGAAACGACTATGAAAGCAGTGGCTGAATGCTTTGCTTCCGTTAATGATAATCCATTATCATTCGAGCAATATCATAAGGATTCGGTGATAGATTCGACTGTGACTTTTATGATAACCTGGTTACAAGAGTATTGTGAACCAATCAAAGATCGAATAAGCTCTTCACTACCTCCATACATCATTAATCTTGCCTCAAAACTGGCTATTTGTCAACGACCTTTGTTTATGTCTTCATTGCTAGAGAAGCAAGCTATTCATTATTATCGAACTGGTACTGAACTTTTTGTAGGGATAGGAAATGAAGCATGATGGCTAGAGTGATAGTTATTTATTCCTTCGCACCGTTTCGACTTTGTGTGATTGGAAATTTAGTGAGGATGTATTAAAGGAAGTGATGAAGACCCAAGGAGCCGATGTTGATGTGTAGATATGATTGGATGGAATGATAAATAGAACTATCTTTGACAAGCCAGTGGTTCAGGAGCCGGTGGCAAATAAGGAACAGGTGTCAAAGCCAAAAAAGGAACAGCCACCAAAACCAGAGCCCAAATCAGTTGTTAAACCAAAGCTACAGATTAAGGTACGTGCTCCTGTCGAGAAGGAATTAACAGGAATGGAGAGTGATGATGAGTTTAAGGAGAGTGAAGAAGAGTATGAAGAGAGCGAAGAATTATTGAATGAGTCCTCTTTCGATTCAGCTGATGAAGATGAAATGATAACTCCTCGACATAAATCGACGAAACGATCTCGTTTTGTTGAAAGTTCAGATGACGAATTCTCCTTTTCACCAGATACGGATTCGGCTTCAAAACGGAAAAAGTAATATTATACTATATAATTATGTGTTTCTTAATCAGATTGCCTATTCTAGGAGTTAATGGTAAAGAATGATAATATCATAGGAAACACAGAGTCACCCATATACTCTTAAAGAATGCTATTGTTGTTTCTTGGGAATGCTGAGTCAATCGTTTAAAGTGATTTATGTGTGTTTGATAGATCTATAGTTTCTGATGGTAAATCAATTGTCGTCACTGACAATGAGGGACAGGCGATGACTCATTACACTATATTCCAGAGACGATAATACCACCTATCATGTGTCAAGTACAGTCACAGTGGAATCAAGAGTATTATTCCAACCGTTCTGAGGGTCTGGTATTTTATATGAAGGGTCTAATGATTTACTGGGACAGTTTTTTCTAATAAACTGAAAGTGTGATTGTCAAAGTGAGTAAAGACCGGCATAATGAGAACTTCAAATAAGACGGAAGCCCTGAAGTTGTGTTGAAGATCTAGTCAATTAGAGTCCTCAACTATCACATCTTCGTTATGGTTACTATGATTCCTCTGCTTGAAAGAACAGTACGTGATTAAGAGAATCTAGCTGTATGTGATGATATTAGTTATCCTATTGTGAAGTATCTGGATGGTTCTCACTTGTCACGAGAAGTGATGATGCGATCACTCTTGAAGAGGATATGGATAATTATATGAAAAAGAGGCTTACTCCCATCCTTCCTTGCTTGGGAAAAAAAGTAGTAGATAAAAAGGGAAGGAATCACATCGTTCTTTAACAGTTTAATATGATCTGAAAACAACTCATTACGATCCTTTTTCATGGTACAGAGAGTAATTTGTATCATCCTCTGCATTTCAGTGATTGTAATGACTGCTGTCTGTAAGAATCGTTTGAAGTAATCAATGAATGCAACACAGGAAGAAGAGCCTTCTGCAAGTAGGATCTCTAGTGCTCAATATAAGTGTTTGTTGGATTAATGACCAGATAACAAACCATATGTATCCTTTCATATCCGTAAGTAGGAGGATCTTTGTCATCAGGTACTCCTCACCAAATCAACTCTAAGTGAATTACGACAAGAGTGACCCAATTGGGTCTGTCGCAAGAAAGTAGAATCAGACAATTCTCGACAAAAACGATGGCAAAGACGAAGCCGAATGGAAATTTGAAGAATGAAAGTATTAGTAGATGGAAAGAGATAATCGAAATAGAACCAGAGGCAGAGCGTAGAGTAATTGCCATTGCGGAAATTGTGAAGATGCTTGTAGAGGTGACTCTAGTGTACAATGGTTATAGAATAGAATTATGATGCAAAACGGGAAATTAACATCACACGATTTGTTTCGGAAACTGCTCACAAGTATGGACTATCTGCAACTCCAAAAGCATGAATGATGAGTTTTAAATTAATTTTAGATGGTTGATATTATCGCTGCTATTCCCGAGAATTACAAGAACCTGTTAACACCATATCTCAAAGTAAAGCCAGTCCGAACAGCATCAGGAGTTGCTGTTGTGGTTGATATTATTGTTATCTTGTTATTTGCAGGCTGTCATGTGTAAACCTCATCGTTGTCCCCATGTTGCATATACGGGAAGTGTCTGTCTCTATTGTGCAGGAGGTCCAGATTCCGATTTTGAATACTCAACCCAGTCTTATACTGGTTATGAGCCAACAAGGTACAAAGCCTCTCACTCAACTTATTCTGTAGTATGCGAGCTATTCGATGCCGCTATGACCCATATATCCAAACACGTACTCGTGTAGACCAATTGAAACGTCTTGGACACAGTGTTGATAAAGTGGAGTTTGTAGTGATGGGAGGAACCTTCTTATCCCTTGATCAAAAGTATCAAGATGAATTCATCATGAAATTACACGATGCTCTTTCAGGCCATCATTCTCATAGTGTAGAAGAAGCTGTAAAGTGATCCTTGATATTCATAATAATGATCAGATATGGAGAACAAAGTGTTTCAAAATGTGTAGCAATCACCATTGAAACTCGTCCTGATTACTGTTTGAAACCCCATTTGAATAATATGCTTCGTTATGGTTGTACTCGTATTGAGATTGGTGTTCAAAGTGTATACGAGGTGAATCTCTGTTACAGACTTAAGTAATAGGATATTGCTCGTGATACAAATCGCGGACACACTGTAGCTGCTGTGTGTAATTCTTTTGAGCAATCAAAGGATTGTGGTTTTAAGGTTGTTACACATATGATGCCGGATTTGCCTAATATGGGTTATGAACGAGATCTTCTTGGTCTTAAGTTGGAGTAGTGGATTCAATGAACAGTAGAGAGCTTTTTGAGAATCCTGCTTTTCGTCCAGATGGATTGAAACTGTATCCTACATTGGTGATTCGAGGAACAGGATTATATGAACTATGGAAGAAGGGAGAGTATCGTAACTATCCACCTAAGTAGCAAATAGAGAGATTGATTCATTGTAGTATGCTTGTGGATCTCACAGCACGAGCTCTGTCTTTGATTCCTCCATGGATGAGAGTATATCGTATTCAAGTAACTCTTTGCTTGTGATATGATGAATAGCGTGATATTCCAATGCCATTAGTGACATCAGGAGTTGAAACAGGAAGTCTTCGACAATTGGCATTGCAAAGAATGGCTGATTTGGGTTTGGTATGTCGTGATATACGTACTCGTGAAGTTGGAATTCAAGATATTCACAAGAAGATCCAACCATCAAAAGTAGAGTTGATTCGTCGTGACTATACAGCAAATGGTGGCTGGGAAACATTCCTGAGTTATGAAGACACAGAAAAGGACATTCTTATTGGATTGTTACGTTTACGAAAAGCAGGGTAAGAATGAGAGGATGAGTTAAAAGCAGACCAAACGTGTTTCGAGAGGAATTGAAAGGGAATGTGTCGATTGTTAGAGAGTTGCATGTTTATGGATCAGCAATCCCGATTCATTCTCGGAGTACTTCTCAATTCCAGCATAAAGGATATGGAACATTGTTAATGGAAGAAGCAGAACGTATAGCTCGAGAAGAACATTTCTCTGATAAAATCTCTGTGATCTCTGGAGTAGGAACTCGTCATTATTATCGTAAACTTGGTTATCATTTGGATGGAGTATATATGTCAAAGGAATTGAATACTTTGTCTGTTTGTTGCTTATTCAATATGATTAAAGAAACACACATATACCATATCACCTGGTGGCATTGGTAGAGGTGGAATAGGACGAAATCGTTTACTATCATGTCCCAGAAATGTACTAAGACTACTTGGAGTACCCAATAAAGATGTATCTGGTGTGGTACCTTGATCTCGAATACTATAGGGAGATCCATCCACAAGAGAAAACTCAGATAATCGGGAAGACCTTCTAGAAAGATTAGGACGATCTGTTGAATCCGGTGGAATGAGTGAATTCACAACATGACGAACCTGCTTCTTAACTTCTTTCGATATTGTGGCTGAAGGTAACACCACTTTTTGGATATCATAAAATGTTTCCAATACTGCTTTACAGAGTTGTGTTGACAAATCAACAATTCTATTTGTTACCATCATCATTATGAACTACTTTCCATATAAGAGAGACTCTCGATATCCAGAAGGAACAAACTTCATTGCAACTGAGTTAATTAGTTTATCAAGCTTGGTATAATTCACATCGATAATACTCTGATTATGCTTTGCATTTCGAGAAGCCTTAGTAAATCGTGTATACTTCATCATACTTCCCTACTTGTAAAAACAACCCATTATTCTTCACATAAGCCTCTATCTTCTTCATTAGAGCGGTAATCTTCATTTCTTCTCCTATCGAAGTTTTATCCCAATAGTCTTCTCCACGACACTGGAAATAAACATTTCCTTTAACGAAATCCAGAGACATAGATGGAAGAGTGTCAGCAAATGACTGGTATTCACATGCTAGAGTATTGTCGACCACCAATCAACCCTACGTAGAGAAGGGAATGACTCTAATTCCTGTGATGGAATCGAGAGAGGTTGAAACTCAAATAAACTCATGTCAGTGGCTGGTTCCCCATTAGCAAGAAATCCCCGTGTTAAGTCATAGCAATCTTGAGGTATGCGGAGTGGTTTGGTGGACACCCCTTGAATCGATGCAAGCTATAGATAAACAGAGAGATAAATCAGAACAAGTTGCGAACGACGTGGTTCTTTGTGTTTCGATACCTTTGTAGAATGGGCAGTTTCACCGAAAAGTCGTAATCTCCACTGATCTGTATCCTGGTGCATCTAGAATGAAAGAACAATTAGAAGACATACAAGCTCACTAACCCTTTGTAAGATAAGTTCTTCAGACCATTGACTGACTTGAGCAATTTGCCTTGGTTTACGCGTATCATTTAGTTGTTCAGGAACAATTGATTGAGAGAGTCCAGTCACATCTCGGTTGATTGGTGGTAATGATGAAGGTGGTATAAACAATTGATGAGTCTCTCCAAATTGATCATTTAGCGTAGTGTTCAACAGAGAAGAATGAATATCATCATTAACAATCATCAAATAGTCATCATGTTGAAGAGATGACTCAATCACACTTCGGAGAATTCCTTCAGGTTTCTCCCAGTCAGCATATGATACAATAAGTTCGATATCATGAGATGAAATTGCAAGTAGACCAATGAGATAGCGGGGTTTCGAAAAAATGGTCACAGATGATCGATTGGATAAGAGTGAGAATGCTGGTGTCTCTTCATTCTCTCGAGTTTGTCCAACAACACTACATCCATAGTATTGGACTGCATGATCCGATAATGTCCGATTGAACAGACTTAGTAGAGGGTTCTTGGTAGGATGTGCGACAGAAAAATGGAAGGATTCTGTCTTTTCCAGAAACATGTACAAATAGCGTAACAATTCAACACTGTTAAATTGATTGAGAATGTGAATAGGTTGATCTGGAGAGAGAACAACTTCCGATTCTGTTGTAGTGGTAATCAGACTAACAGAGACAGAGCGAGTCAATGCATGAAGTGATTGATTACTTAGTCTGGAGATAAAACTGTGATCCAATTCACTCCACTCAAAAACACATTTTTGAGTGATATCTGTTCGAAGAAGCGTGTTGAGAACAGAATCCAGTTCGAAAGCCGTTAGAGAATAGATTGTTTCACATTCAAGCGAAGGAAGATGAGATGAATTGACAGGAACAGGTTTAGAGGAGAAGAAAGAATCTGAAGGATGTTCAATGATGAGACTACTACTAGTTGTTTTGACATGGTACTCATCTTCTGATGACTCTTGGTTCGAAATAATGGAAATAGGAAGTAAAGAAGGTTGAATCCAATATGAACAGCAATCGAACAATCGTGTCCACACAGCAAGATCATTGGAATTGTCGTGTGTGATAATAGAGAGTTCAGAGGATTTGGATGCATTTTGGAGTGCCTCCAGACCCAAATACAAAAATGGGGCTTTTTGTGAATCCGAACGAACAGACAGAACTGGAGCAGAAAAAAGGGAGAAAGAGGGAACCAACCACAGAATGGTCAAAACATCATTTGCCGAAATACTATCCTTCAATTTCATCAATGCATCATAGAACTGTTTGTAATTGATAGGACCCGTTTCTTCGTGATCTGGAATTGAACAGAGGGATTGGATTTCTTGAACATCTGATGGATCATTGACGGACTTCCATTCACCAGGGCTCCGTTTTCCAGGATAGAGGAATGCATAAGAGACTACTGTTGTGATAGCACAGATTCAAAATCCTACCATAATCCTCTTTCTTCATTGCATCAATCATATCGCAACATTTACCCAAGCAATACAGAGAGGAAGCACAGAATGGAGAGTCTTCTTGATTATTCGGTTTCTTCAATGTTCGAGGATCTTCTGATATGATCAGAATTCGTCGAGATCCCGTCATTGGTGAGAAAACTACTCTCGAGAGTGGGTCGAAAAATACATCGGAAATTCGCAGACATCAATTGGGCTGCCCAATACCGAAGAGGATCCGCTGAAACGCTTTTGCTCGGGGTTTGGAACTTCTTTGTTCTTCTCTTTTCAACCAAAGATAGTGAAATAGAAACATCAAATAAGCAACAATGAGTGGCTCTGGAGTAGGTATTAGTCTCTGCATCAGTTACTTGTTTAGTATGATATGGATGCAACAATCTTCTCTCCTGAAGGACGCATCTTTCAGGTTGAGTATGCTTCGAAGGCTGTCGCAGAAGCATCGCAAATACTTAATTGGATAAATAATTGTGTAGAACGTGTGTAGGCGTGAATTGTAAAGATGGAGTTGTACTTGCTGCAGAAAAGACACTGAACTCTCCCTTCATTATGGATGGATCAAATAAACATATTCATATCATTTCTAAGCATATTGGAGCTGTATTTCCTTCTCTGAGAGTGCTGATGGGCTAGGTTGTGGGCGGATATATTCCTGATGGTCGCTATTCGATTGACCGCTCAAGAGACCATTGTATGAAGTTTAAAGAGAACTTTGGCGAAGAAATCCCTCCTAAGGTGCTTGCCGAGAGTATGGGTCAATTTGTACATCAATTCACATGTTACGGTGGTTATCGACCTCTGGGTGTGAATGTATTGTATGCTGGTTACGATCATCGTGACAAACAGTATCATCTCTACCGTATTACTCCTTCTGGACAATGTTTTGTAGAATAAATGGATATTGGTAATCTATAGTGTCATTTCACTGATGCAATTGGAAAGGGTCGTCAAAACTGTAAGGCAGAGATTGAAAAGCACAACTTGATGGAACTGACTGTGGCAGAAGCCCTTCCTTATCTAGCTAAGATGCTTTGTGATCTACATATTGAGTCAAAGAAGCCATACGAAATTGAATTTGGTTATGTTTCGGATTCGACAGATCATCAGTTCATTCGTGTTGACTCAGCAACAAGGTATAGAGTAATCTTTGCCTATGATTTGTAGGGATGAGTTAGTACAGAATGCTGTAAGAGCATTACGAGAAGAGGATACAGGGGCAATGGAAGAAGAGAACTGAGTTGTTATCTTGTTTGATTATCAAATACCACTGGACATCTTTAGTTTATCAGAATGATCCTATTTAATCATCAATGAGTGTTTCAGAACGGGATTCTCTGATCAGAAAACGAAGCGGGAAGAATGAAAAGCGGAAGATCCATCATCATCGGAGTAAATGGTATGATAGTTGGGCCAATCTAAACTGTTTACTTTATTAACATGATTTCTTATGGATTAGACGGATTTATGTTCCTGACCATTATCATCTTTCTGGTTTCGATAAACGAAATAGCCCAGCGATCCGGTATTCCATTATATGTTCAGTGTGATGTTAAGGTTTGAATGTTTGGCAATTGTTGCGGTATCGTGGCGACAAGTTTAAAATATATAAGTATCAAGGTACACTGTGGAGGACTATATATTTTTACGTATTCCTTTTGTTTTCCGGTGCTCTTGGTTATGTTAATCAGTTTTCAGTAGGAAGGATTCTCAATCAACGCACTCCATACAAGAAGTTTGTATCATGGAGGTTCTTATTTTTGTACTGGAGTTTGCTTCTTCTGATTCTCTTATGGACGGCGAATTCGTTTCATTATCTCAACTATCGCGATGCTGATCAACATTTCTTGTCACGATATCCGTGGAAATCTCTCTTCATTATATCTAGTACGTTACTGGAACTGTTCTTCACACTGACAGTATTATACTGTTTTCTCCTTACTCATAGGTTCTCTTTTGCACCCGAAACACTATATTTCAGTACATTTATCAAGCTCCCTTTGTAAGAACTGCCGTCTTTTTTCACATAGACTTCATTTGTTGCAATTCACAGGCGTCTTGGTACTATAACGTTCTATATGGTAAGTAAAATGAGTTTCTCTTCATTAGACTGTTGCTCATGTCTTGTTTATCTTGATTCACATGATCATTAAGGATCATCCTGATTCCCATATTTCTTACATATGGGAGTTCTTTCAACATCCATCTTTTGACAAAACAACCAATCAACTTCTTCGTAGTTTGCCTCTTATCCTTCTTTTATCGTCATCCATGTTACCATGGGTTCGTAAGTATTGGTACGAGGTCTTCTATCTAATCCATCGAGTCGTGATTCTTCTGAGTTTCCTCTTTCTCTTTGATCATGCCCACAGGCTCATCCTTATTTTCCGACTCCCTCTGGTTCTGTATGTAACTGATCTTCTCATCCGAAGCTTTTCGTTATTGACTCGGTCATCCAACATCGTATCTTGTCGTTGTGAACGAGATATCATTATTCTGGATATTGCCATGCGAAACCGATTCTTACCACGACGACCATTTGGACGTCTTGTTGGAGCTGTGATTCATCTCACTGTTCCCAGTATCTCGATCGTTCAATCCCACCCACTTTCTGTTGCTTATAGTCGCAATAATCATCTCATATGCTATGTGAAGGTGGTGGGAGAGTCATCGTCATGGACTCATCATTTAGCCAAGCTAGTTTCGAAACCATGTCCGATCCGAGTTTTCATTGAGGGACCTTATTGCATGGAGCATAATCGTGAGATTGCTGAACAAGGAATTCCTATGGCTGTATCAACCTATGACCTCCTTCATGTGGCAACACCTACTGTAGATGTGGAGTATATGTCTCATGTTCAACAGACATATGGATCAAATGTGTTGTTTGTGGCAGGTGGTGTCGGTTTCGCTGGGATTTCTTCTTATATTCTGGATTTGATGCATTCTTTGGAACGATCACCAGAAACCGAATTGTATCATATGACAGTTACTGTGATTGTAGTAGTGGCAGAACCAGAACATCTTGTGGCAATGCGACCTGTATTGAGTCGCTGTCAGCAGTCACCATTTGTGCGTACACATTTCTATTGCACCTATCGTAGTGATCCTGTGACAGCGGCCACACTCCCTCGACAGAAGGATGCTTGTGAGATTCCTGTAGAGAAGGTGGCATTGAGTGGACTTGAGACGTTGAACGAAGACGAGGATGATCATATGCTTGTTTCACTACGATATACATTGGGTCGTCCTGTGCTAAAGGATCTTCTTCAAACCATTCCGTACCAACCATTAACCGTCTTCTGTTGTGGTCCTGAGAGTCTTACAGACACTCTGTTTGATACCTTGATGAATGAGAATCGTATGTTCTCTTTCCATAGTGAAGTCTTTGATCTATAAGAACTGTTTTAATCAAACACTTTAAGAATCATTATCAAACCAGCAACAATTAGTATCAGCTAAGAAAGAAGCTATCCATTGTACATTGTATGATCGATTTGTAGAATCTTTCATCAATTCCTTTAATAAGTCATATAAATCACGTTTTGTCTGAATTAGATCAAACTTTTTGGCTCCATAGATTCGTTGAATTTCGGCAATAATTGGAGTAAGGAAACGCTTTCGGGTATTCACAAACCTACAAATTATCTATCAGTAAAGTATCTACCAATTTGCTATTTGATCTTCACGGAGATTAGTTTCCATTGCTAACATTCGTTTCGTTGTAGCACATGGATATGGGTTGAAGAAATGAACAGGATTCGTTAACCATTTCATTAACAGTGTTTTGGCCCACTTCGAATGATTAGGTCGTTTTAACGACTATGGATCAGGAGTTTCATTAATGTGTACTTTCAAAGGGCTATTCAATCCGTCTGTTTCTTCATCATCTCCTTGTCCATTTGAACGATCATCCTTTCTCGAAGAAACTGCTGCTCCTCTTGGAACAACCTTCTTTTCGATTCGTGGACGCTTATTGAGAGCCATGAAATCATTGGCTGTGGAGAAGCAAATGTGCATTGTACCATCCTAGACTTATCACTCTCACCTGATATCTACCGGAAAAATACAATAGAATGAATAGACCACTGGAGGTAATGAAGACGAAGGAACAGCTGTGTTCGGAGGATAGATTTGATAGACAGGAGAAGGGTGGTCTCGGCGTTTCCGTTTGGGTATTTCTGGAGTTGTTGGGAGCCATTTCACTTGAGGATAGCAGACCGAAGACACTGCTGTCGGGAATGCCATACTCTGAGGAATAAGAGGAGAAACAGGAACATCTGTAGTGGGTTCACGAGATCTACATAAGAGTAATGGCATGTCTCTACTTATTCTCAGTGGGATTCAAAAGACCAGGAACAGCAACATAAGGAGAAAGAGAAGAAGCAGCTGCAACCACCGAGTCTTCGGATTCAGATCCTGCTTTTAGTAAAGATTCAAACGTAGGCACAGTAGATTCATCACTATCTCCTTCTTGGGCTTTTTTCATCTTACGTCGCTTGGCAGAACGACTCGCTGGAGTAGTTACACATTCTGCTGTCGAGATGTGAATATGCCGTGTATTGTATCGATGATTTCCACCTGAAGTCTCCATCGTATTCTCAAGAGTAGTAGAATCTTCAGCACGGTGTTCTTCAGAAGTACGACCTTCCAATCCAGAATTCTCTACATGTCCTTCAGAATTGGGATGAGTTCCAGAGGTGCGAACTTCAGTACTAGGACCTTCAGGAGTATGATCTTCACCAGGCTCATCCGAAGCAAGCTCTGTAGTAAGAGACGATCCTGTTGAAGGCATTGAACGAATTCCCATTAACATTGAGACGAGACTGGACTGATCATTCTGTAAATCGGTTATTCCTTTGATTGATTGTGATTCTGTTCCTGACACACTATGCTCAGTAGAATATACTTCTGTAACTGGACGGTCCAAAGCAGCAAAAGGATCCTTCTCTGTAGAAGTTGTATTGAAGTTCACAACAGCATGTTCTCCATGGTACTTCAATGCAGCTCGATCATATTCTAAGGCTGCTTCTTCCTTTGTATCAAACGAACCCAAGTAGTATTTTTTTCCTTGATGTTGAATCTGGGCATTCCATCGACCTACAAATCACACAAAATAAAGATGATTCACCTGATTTCTCGTAGATGCCACGATATCGTCTTTCACCTGCTAGAAATCACTCCCAGCATATCTAAATTACTCGTGATATCATTTGGAGAGTGTTTAGAGTTTCGTCTCCACATCGATAATAGTAGCTGGACATCTCGGTCATCACTACTAATAGTATCTGTATCCTCTTTCTTAATAGGAAGAATCGGTCGCAGAGGTTTAGCAGCATTTGATGATGATTGAACGGTCTCCGCATTATCTTCGCCCTCTTAGGATCAAAATTTGGAAAATAAGCGTACTCTCTATAGAACTGACCTCATCAAGATTCTGGGTAGAAGACTTCTGGTCATCTATATCATCCTTCAAGATAAGAAAACACTTGTTCCACATACCGATTTAGAAACTTGCTCCGATTTGGATTCCATGGTTACTTCGTCTAGATTCTCTACATTATGGTAAAATACAAACAACTGAGAAGAATCCATTCCTTACCATTTCTATCTACTTGACATGAAACTTCCGTTGAAATGTCAATGCCCTCAGTACATGAGGGGAGAGCAGCAGCTTCTTCTTCCTTCGCTTGATTTTCTTTCTTTATCTCACATAGAGATAGAGTTTCCATTAATTACTATCAAAATTCGCAAAGGGAGAAAACGAGACTTGATTTCTACCGAGAAATATTGGTTTGAAGATGACTTTGACTGATTGAACGGATGACAAAGAATAGATGCTATATATAGGAAGAAGATCGATTAAGCTAATCCCATTAAGAATATAATAGGGCCCATAAATTATGATAGGTACCGATTATGAAGAGTCATTTCGATTGAATAGCTAACAAACACGACAATTCTACTCCATTTCAACTACTTTGGTTGATATATCACTCTCATCAACCTGTTTCACTGATTTTGATACAGAAGGAACTGTTACAGGAGCAACTGGAAGAGCCATACCTTTTTCTGCATCAGTAGCAATATCTGCATCCAGTGCACTCATGTAATCATCCAGATCCACATCGTCATCGATAAAGTCCTCATCGACGGCATCAATTTCTTTAAGATAGTCATCCAAATTTTCAATTCGATCATGCAATTCTTCAGGACTTAGAGAATCGATTTGCTAAATATTACGGTTTTCGAAGAACGTACAGATGTAATTGATCCTAGACTCGTAGATAACTGCTTGAGTACGGCCACCATCTCATTATCTTCTCGACCAGTTTGGATCGAATGCAACTATTCATTACAGAATTCATGAACTGTCACATTCTGACTCATAACATCTATTCGTTTACGAAGGATATCTGCAGACTCTTTGTGATGTCTTCATCACTATCACACAACAATCCCTACTTGTATTGAAGCAAATACGTTTTAGATTTCTCCTAGATGTAAAATAGGGTGTCTATTTGTACTGAATCCTTCCGAAGTGCTGCTTCCTTCGCTTTTTGATAGCACTCTGCTTTCATCTTATCTTTCTACGCTTAACAGTATTGCAAGAACTGACTTCTTTCACCAACAGACGTGCCTTGTGAATGAGTCCTCGAGTATCAGCAATCGCTTTCATAACAGTATCTACAGTTGCTTCTTCCTTCTTTCCAACAACACTTAGAGCTGTTTTCACATTGGTATCCAAACGGTCTACTTCTGCTGAATATGTTGTTTGGAATGTCTGTAATGTAGTCTTCTCCTCTTCTGTCAGTTTATTAGCCTTCTTCTTGAGGATAGGTTCAACGGTGGCTAAATCCGTTTTATAATTAATCTAATGATGATACAAATAAGAGAGAAACACCTCTCTCGACTGGCTGGATCCCATTTGTAGTAAGTATTGTTAGTGAAGATTTTGCAGATGCGAAAACCATCATTCATGCATATCAACAAACATAATCATTTAAACCCAACTGTCTTTAAGAAAGAAGAGCCTGCTCTCACAAGTCGACGAACTGGATTTGTAATAGAACCATAGAGGCGTTGGATTACAATGACTACAACGGTAATTACGAGAAAGATGATTGCAAAATATAAGAAGCGTTTCTCAAATTCTTCGCGTTTCTATTCATGATATAAATATCCATAAGCAAACTTTCATTTGTTTAATTACAGTCGATGAATGATTCATCGTATTGGAATAGTCATGGAGTACAGCATTTGTTTTCTATATCACACAGATCATGAAATACGAACATGAATTGAAGAATTGTCTTGTTCAAGTACTGTTCCACTGTTCAACATCTTTTCCTCATTTTGGCTTAGTAGTTGCATTGTGTGACGCAAAGAATTTGTTATTTCTGATGATACTCTATGATGGAAGGGGTAAATGACACCAACTGTTTTGAATCCATCACCTTTACCCGTTCACTCGATTCTATGGGTCACTCTGAACACAAAATTCAACTCTGTAGTAATAGATCTCTCTCTGTTCGTATCTGTTCATTCTTCCTTCTTTGTTGAATAGTACTCCATGCTTTTCGGCTCTAGCTATTCAATCCAACTTCTGTTGCTACTCGTAAACGGAAATCTCTCAGAGCACTTCGGAATGATTCGATTTCGGGTAACTCAATTTCATAAAACTAAGGATCACTCCATTTCAAAGATATTACATCAATACAGTCATTAATAGTATCTTCCATTTCTTTTTCCATTTGGCATACTCTATCATGCTGTTCATCAATCTGGGTGTAACCATTAATGCACCTCTCACTTGTACATTCCCTTCCACTGTTGTTTCTAGTTTATGGATTTCAGTAGAGAGTTGATGCTTTAAGTTTGCCAACTGTTCAATATGATCCATTTGAAAAAAAGGATTTACGAACAGAAAACGAATAAACGAACAAACAGAGAAGAAAGACTCACTAAATACAAAATTGAATGAATAGGTAAATGAAAGATCGAGGTCAGTGGGACTCTGTGCTTCATGGAACTTGAACTCTGACTCATCGACCAACGAGAAGGAAAAGTGGACAGTAGAGGGATATGACGTGTCAATCTCTTCACTAGAACACTCCGAAAAATGGAATGTGGCAGGTTGAAGCGACTGATCCAATGTGGGTTGTTGAGCAATACTCTCTTCAGAGAAGTTAGTTGCTTTCAAAGACTGTATCAAGTTCGGCAAATCCCTCTTTCCCTTTCCCTTTCCCAATACACCATTTCGCATACACGCACAATTCAAATACTTCGATGTAGGTAAACGAATGTTATCGTTCTTGGGAACTTTGGGTTCAGTAGTAATATTGTCCACCAAAGGAAGTGAAAAGAGCTCTTTGGTAACAAAACTACCAGCATAATTCGGATACCTATGTATACGGAAACGATTTTGATACAAAAGTCCTTTATCAGTTGAGATTGGTTGAATCTGTAGACCCAATAATCGCATTCTACTAATTACATTCAATATGCTCTTGTACTGGGCTTCATCTCGCTTCTTTAGGATTGGGAGTAGCCTTGCAATAACCATATTTAGTAATTCACTTTTCGTCATCATATTTTCTTTTTGATAGCCGTACAATTTGTTGTACAAATTCTGAACACTCATTGTTGAAAGACTGAAGATATCAGTTCCATTGACTAGAATCCTGCTTGAACTTAATGTATCCATAGTCAAACAAGAAATAACGGAAGCTTAGTATGTTCAGAAACAATTCGTGATGAAAGTGAACAAACAATGAACTTTTCCGAATGCGATTGACTCTGTAAATACTGTCGTACGGCTTCAAATGGGTCCTCTTTCACTTGATTTGTGAGAACAACATTCTTTTCCTTATAATAACATCAAATCACTCACATGGTATCGTTGCATTTCAGAGTATAGTAATTCATTCTGCTTATGTTGTGATTTGGGAGAACCTTTTTGTTTTTTCTAACCATTATTCCTATAACATTTACTTGCAATTTTCTTTCCATTTTCCATTTTAGTTTCCGTCTTCTTCTCAAGTTCCGCTCTATTGTCGATTGTATCGAATAGACTCACTTTAATTGTTCTCCAAGTATCTGCTTATCCAAATGAGATAATATATTCTCTCCCTTCTTATTCATCACATGCAATTTCGTTGCCAGTCGTTTTCGCTGACCTCTATTGTTCAGTTCGTTGATACATATCTACCGGGAGAGTTTAGTTGTGGGATTGATCAATGTGTTCGTCTTAGGACTTGGTGCTTTCTCTACATATAATTTAATAGCCATGGAATATAACGTTTTCCTGACTTCTCTCTCAACTTCTTGCGAACCATAGCTAGAGGATTTTGAACAAACAAAAGAAGGAAGAACAACGCCCATTGCAGAAGGCTCAATCGAATTCAGCTTCCAATTGTAGAAGTAATAGTGGAGAGTGCCATCTCCTCTGGCAAACTTCAAATTCTCGAAAGTCTGTGCATTGTTCATGACTTCAAGAGCATTAAATACATCTCCACCTTCACTCTTGGCAGCCACAAGAGCATTCTCCATCAGCACCTTCAAATCTGTTTTCATGGCAGCATAGTAATAACAGTACGTAGCGGTAAATGAGTTGTATTTGGGATTATTCATCACTGTTGACTGAATGTGGAAGAATGAGATGAAGTCAGTAATGTGATGTGTCTGTGGGTCTTCTACCACATAGCTACCCACTACATCCTTGCGAGGTAGCAAGAAATGACGCGCTTCTTCTTCTGTGAATTCAGGATATACGGCAAACTGTTTCATGTACTCCTTCATCAATGTCAGAACCTGAGGAATATCCTTCGAACATGTCTGACGGAAGCCCGGAATTGTAAATGCCTATTATTCATCCCCTACTACAGTCCTACTTCGGGAAGACGCAAGAAACGAATATAACCTGCCATTGTGAGACGAGCAGGAATACGAGCAAAATCAATCTCTACGAGCTTCTTGGGGTTCAATGAACGGTGGAAATAAACAGCCTTGGTAATAGGAGTGGGAATCGATACTCCCGCAGTGTATATGGCTTGCCATCCATCATTTCGATTCACACGACGAGTAATCTCCTTGATAAGGACAGGAGCGAGACGCTTGCTGCGGATTCTCTTATGGACGCAGAGGAAATTCACCTGTTTCTCACAATGTCGCCTCCTCTCCTACCTCGACCATGGGAACTACGCTCTCACGCACATGGATCTTCTGAGGCACTGCTGAAATGAATCCCAGAAGTACTCCCGACTTTGATGAACGTACACCAATATGGTATTCTTTCTTGTATCCGGGAGGCATGAGGGCCCTGCAAATAAGAACCTAAACCAAATGTCATACCACCGAAGCATTTCCGTACTGTAAGCAAAACGGAATTGCGCTCCGTCGTCTTCGACGTAGTTCTCCAGCAGAAGAGTATAGACATCATTAATCTAGATGATTAAAAGTGGAATGAAGACATACCTCCTTCTCGTCATTGAGATCGATATCAACCCACTTGAAACCAGTTGGAAGTTTATAGGGTTCTGCACGAATCTGAGCAGGAGTCTTGATTTCATCAATGGGGCCTTCTTCACCTTTCTTATCTACGAGTCACCTCGTTCCCAACAGAGTCAACCCTCTTGAGGAACAGGTTGTGTATTCCAAAATTTATGTTCCTGAGGTTCTTTCAACAGTTCCATAACAAGTATTTGACAACAAACACACACTACTAATCATGTTACAATTACAACAATTATTCGGTGCCTCCAGTAGTTGAGTACTTGGAGATAGACTTGCTTCCCTCAGACATGGCGTGCTTGGCAAGTTCACCAGGAAGAAGCAAACGAACAGCAGTTTGAATCTCAGCTCCAGTCAAGGTCGCCTTGTTGTTGTAACGAGCCAGATTGATTGCCTCATCAGCAAGTCTCTCGAAGATATCGTTTACAAACGAATTCATAATAGCCATAGCACGTTTGCTAATACCCACATCAGGGTGGACTTGCTTCAACACACGATAGATGTACGAAGAATAGGTCTCAAGTCTTCTTCTCTTACGATGAGCGAAGTCTCCTTTTGCCTTCGTTCCCTTTGCACTTTTGCTTGGTGCTTTTGCCATTTCTACAAAGCGTTAAATTCTAGTTCACTGTGCCGAATCCATTAGAAATATGAACATACGATCACTTACCTCTACTCACTAAAAAGAATGTGACATCCAAATCTGTGAAAGAAAGAAGCTACCAGATTATTGGATAAATTCTAATTTTCAGAATAATGTTTATCAAATCATTTAATTTGATTCCACCTGATTGGTTCAACGGAATTCGTACTCCTTTTCAAACGACAACAACCATTTTTTCTTTGTATTAATCTATAATGGCTGGAAAAGGAAAAGGTGGACGTGGTAAGAGTGAAGGAAAGACCCAGAGCCGAAGCTCTCGTGCTGGAATTACTTTCCCTGTGGGTCGTATTGCTCGTTACATGCGTGATATGAGAGTCGCTGACCGTATTGGTGCTGGCGCTCCTGTGTATCTGGCTGCTGTTCTTGAATACTTGACTGCTGAAATTCTGGAGTTGGCTGGAAACGTGGCTCAGGAGGGAAAGAAGAACCGTGTGATTCCTCGTCATATTCAGTTGGCTGTTCGTAACGATGAGGAGTTGAATGCTCTTCTTGGAAACGTCACAATTGCTTCTGGAGGTGTGATGCCTTTCGTACACTCGGAGTTGCTTCCTGAGAAGAAGGAAGGTGAGGAAGAGGATGACGAGAAGGAAGATAAGGAGGATGATAAAGAGGACGCTGAACCTTCGCAAGCTTATTAATCCAGGGATTTGTAAATTCCATGAAGTGTTTGTTGCAAACATTTGAAATGACTAGGCACTCCAGATCTTCACAAGTCGATCCTTCCCTCCAGAAGCAACACGCGGACCATACGGACTCCAATCAAGACCGTAAACTTCATCTAAATGACCTGATAATGTATAAAGAGCTTTCTTTCCCAGAGGTTTCCAAATCTTCACCGTCGAGTCTCGAGAAGCCGAAGCAACAAATCGGGAATCAGGTGACCAGGTGATTTGATAAACGGCACCCACATGTCCATGCAGAGTGTTCAGCAATCTACTTCTTATCTACCCGACACATTCCAACTTGCCAGTAACACCATCCCAGATCTTCACCTTCTTATCGAACGAGGCCGAAGCAATATACCTACCATCTGGTGAAAACTGGATATGATTAACGAGTTGCTGATGTCCTGTTAGTCGAGCAATCGGCTGTTTCGAGGTTGTTGGCTCCCATAAGAATAATGTAAAGTCATCTGAACACGAACAAAGGCGCTCAGGTCCATTCTTTTTCATTTCGGCGTATTTCTTCTTCGCACACTCGACCATTTCTTCGTCTGAAGTAAAAGTCTTCTTTTCCCAATCGAAGCCGCCACATCGTAGAATGTAATCAGTATTGAGAGAAAGGGCATTAATACGATGTGCATGTCCCACAAGAGTTCGAACAAGCTTTCCATTGGGCCCTTCTAACCCCCAGACACGAATTGTACGATCTCGTGAGGCTGTATAGATCAGGTTCTCACCACTCCACTTGCAACACTCGATGGAATCCGAATGACCCGAAATAGTCATTTCTTTACGACGAGACAGAACATTCCATACAACTACAGTACCATCACGTGAAGAAGAGGCAAGTCGATCACATTTTCCATTTAGATGAAGCGGTTCCCAACTGAGACTCGTCACCCACTGACGGTGGCCTGAGAGCTTACAAATCATCTCACCATTCTTCGTATTCCATATGATTACATCACCATTCTTATCGCCACTTGCATACATGCGACCAGTTGGTGACCATGCTGTACACAGAACATGATTTCTATTCATGAAAACCCGACGGAAACAACTACTTGTGACCAGTACACGTCTTGATAGGAGTACAAGTTGAAACATCCCAAAAACGAACAGTCATGTCTCCTCCTCCAGTACCCAAAACTGTTCCGTCTGGACTAAAACTAACATGGAGAATAGCTTCCGTATGTCCAGGGATGCTGTCAGTGCAGCGAGTGACCGGATTGACTCTATAAACAGAAAGTGGTCTGTATTGGATGACAGCCACTCCTTCCGTCGTTTGGCCCTATATATCACGAAATAAAGAAAGACAAGAACCATTTCTCGTAAAGTCTCTCCAACAGACGCAGCAATCTCATTTTCACCAATATAAAATGCAAATGGGATGGGTTCTTCGGATTCAATCAACTGGTTAAGTAATTCCTCAAGTTGACTTGGAGTTGAATCACTGGGAATATCGATTTGAGGTCCCTTTCGTTCACCCTATAAAGTTAGTAACACTCATTCACCTTTACATCAGCCGTCTGAAATTGAACAATCACTGAGGTGACTTCCTTTGCCTTCTTCTCCTCCTCCTGGATCTTTCTCATTTTCTCTTTATAGGAACTCATCTTTAGGTTGTTTATCGTTTTTGGCAACTGTTAATTCCCGTGGGATGTGATTCCTAAGAAAGGAAGAAGACAATATGTACTAAACTAGTCTGCTAGAAGACGTAAACAGATCTATTTTACTGTTGGAAACATGATGGGACATACCATGAGTTCAAAACGATGAAGTTCAGTATCTGTTTTAATATTTCGTCTATTACAACTGCCAGAATCATGGTTTCACTGGTTTGTTATTCTGGTGACAATAGTGTTCGGAAAACCAAATAGATTAGGATATTATTAAAACCATGTAAGTTTGAGATCGTTCCAATTCACAATCATCTTGTACTAAATGCCAAACTGGCTCGTGAAGATTTCATTTTGAAGTCGAAGTATAGAATACTTTATTGAAATTGCTTCGAATGGCTAATCAGCGCATCTATGGCTTTGACTATGGAAAGGGGTTGGCAATTTTAGGGATGTTGCTTGCCCACACATTCGAGGCTGGAATTTGTGATTGGAACCACGACGTTGAAATGCACTACCTCCAGAGGATTCCTAAATGGGTAATCGTTATTGTATCTCCTTTTGCACTTGTATGCATGATGGGCCTATTTTTCACGTTTATTACTTCAATTACGTGCACGATATCAATTATGAGAATTGAAAAGAAGGGAAAGAAAGCAGCCATGGCTTACTTTCTCTACCGCTTCATGTTTGGAATTGTACTGAAAGGTGTTGAACTTGTTCTCATTACCTGGTGGTCTGAATATGGAATATTTGACAAAATGATGATTTCATTTCCTCAGACCATTATCGATGGAAAAGGAGGTACACTAGACTCCATTGGAGCTTGTGGTTTTCTTGTTCCCCTCATTGTATACTATGTACGGAAATTGCCTTTTGCGAAGAAATGGGGTGTACAAGTCACCATTATTTCTGTGCTTGCTGTTCTTCTCCTCCTTTTTTATCTGAATATTGCAGACTGGGCTATGCTAGGTTCAGCTTGGTTTTCCAAATATCGTTTTAACTTCATTGCTATGATATTATCGAAAGTGGGATCTGGGCCTTTTATGCTCGCTCAGTGTGTCCCTTTTGGTCTGGTTGGCGGTTGTATTGGCATCATCATGATGAACACTAAGCAGTGGAAATATCTTTGGATTTATGCCGGAAGCATCGGAGGTGTTGCAGTAGTTACAGCCTTGTTCTTCCTCTTCACACAAGAGGATCCCTTCAGTGCTGTAATGGCCGAGAGAAAACCATGTTTTGTTCGCTTTCTTGAATTGTGTGTGGAGGTGATTGTGATTGTCATCGCTGTGTACTTATCCGACTGTGAACAGCGTAGTCTCCTCTCCCGTTACAATTTCAATAAGCAAGTTACCTTCCTTCGAAGAATCTCTGTTGTATCCTTGTCCTGCTTTATCTTTGAAAAGTGGGTCAGCAATCAGCTCCGAAAGGTGTTTGCAATCTTTGTTGGGGAGCCATATGATAGTAACACGTTAGAATCTCTGTGGTCATTCTGGGCAGTAGGAATCTTCATGATTGTTAACTTTGTTGTGGATCTTTATATCATCAAATTCTGGGAAGGAATTCAATTCCGTTTCAGTTGTGAACATATTATTGCAGCTATTTTGTCTTTCATTTTCAATAAGAAGGAGGAGGTTGATTGGGCTGCAAGTAATAAGAAGATTATTTATGGACCTGTGATTGAATTGGAGAAGGCCATTTTGGAGAGTTCGGAGGATGCAGATAAGTTGAAGAAGCAGGGACTGACATCTGAAATTGAAATGGTGGAAACTCTAACAGCGGATCCTGAAGTTGGAACAAGTGAGAATCGTCGAAAGCATGTTGGTGATAAGCAAGAAGCAGAATTGATGTCAACGTTGATTGAGCTTAGAGGAGAACAGAAGGAAAAATTGTAGTTGCTCTTTTTTGTGTTTTCTGAGTCAAATATTAACAGTCAGAAACTAATATCCCGAAGAGGAAGTCGATATTTAACAGGAGATTCATTCCCGTTATTGGCATATATCTTGAAACGAATGAGAGAATCCTGTGATCATAAGGTATCATTTCTTGAACACTTCCATTCGAATGCAACAAACATATTCTTCAAGACCAATTGTGTAGACATAAGAAAGAGTGAACTGTCAATTCTCAGTCTCTAACTAACAAATGTGATATCTATGCTACAAATGTCACAGAAAGAAAAGCTCTTTGAATCATTCTTTTCCAAAACTTCGTCTTGTTGAGAGATACGTTTTTACTGATAACACGGCAGAATCTGATAGGAATACTGCATACTGCAAACTGGATTCGTTACATTTCTTCAAAGTATTATTATCAAAATGGGTAGCGATCATTCAGGAAGCAAGACATGCTTCAATATTATGAATACTATTCTTCTGATTATTGCTTGTTTTGTTGGTGGAGCATGTTGGTATATTCAAAAGGGAAGTAACGTTCCGCCTATTCTTGAGACTTTGAGTGGTTACTATAATGTCTTTATCGTTGTAGCCTTCTGTCTCGGAATTGTGGCTATTGTTGGATATTTTGTATCTTGTGGAGGTTGTCTTCTTTTCCTCTATGTAGTTGCTATGGATATTGTTACCGTAGTATGTGTTATTGTTACCATTGTTGCATTTATCCTCTTTGGTCTTTCTAAGAAGGTATCTATTTAATTGACCTAATGAAATTGTAGAGTCCCTCGACCAATCAAAAGCTCTTCGAACTTATTGATGAAGGCATGATTAAGTATGTCAACGCGGAGGAAAATCAGGATACCTGGAAAAAGTATCAGGATACACTTGGCTGCTGTGGTTTCAAGGATAATGCCAAAACAGGAGCTAATTGTGTAAATGAGGCTCCTATTGATTGCCGTACCCAGTTATATGCTGTACTAGGAGATTACATTATGTTCACGGCCATCGCTCTTGCAGTTTTGACTGTTGTTGCTTTGATCCTTGCTTGTTCTGCAACTTATACATTTAAGGACAGTTGTCGTAAGTTTTCTGTTTGTTGTACACAAATTGTAAACTAATCTTTGTCCGTTAAGTATCTATATGCAACCATATTTAGCAAGAGTCTATTTCTTATTCACTAGTTAATTGATAGGTAAGATATAATGTTCAACGGACCAGCGAGCGAGGATTGTCAGTAAATGCAGGTGAAGTTGTTACAGTACTGCACTCTAGCAATGACTGGATGTTTTGCCGCTTTCGGAATGAAGTATACGTTAGATTAGTTACTTATTTGCAGGAAGGATATATCCCTGCCCGTTTGCTTACCAGAATTGATGAAGATAATTGTATGTATAGAAATCCAATTTGAAGTATAGTGGAAGCATCAACAGCAGAAAGGGATAATGCATATGTGAATCCATATGTATGTATTGTGAGAATATATTACTCGAAGAATTCGGATGTTCACCAAGATTTGATGGCACGGATTAGGAATCCTCAGCTCAAACATACATCTTCACAGCCTCAACAGCAAAGAAGAGTGGACACTGTATTATTTCTCTGTTAGTAAGATTCTAGGGTGGTGCAGGATCG
The DNA here is from genome assembly GCF_000743755.1 of Blastocystis sp. subtype 4. NCBI lineage: Eukaryota > Bigyra > Opalinata > Blastocystidae > Blastocystis > Blastocystis sp. subtype 4. Next base: position 20,884 of record NW_014569534.1, on the reverse strand, counting down.
GAATTGTTTTCTGTGCTAAAGCAGATGCGTCAGCGTACCGATGATTATGTTATTACAGACAATACTGTCCCGCAACGTGAAGTCAAGTCTCCTGAAAAGGAAACTCCTATAAAGCAGTTTCCCAATCCCGTATCCTATACTCCTTCTCCCAAGCCATTTACTTCTACTCCTGTTAGTATGGATTATGGAGAGAAATTTGCGCGACCATCTCGACCTGGGGTGGGAGTTCATCATTTACAGCCACCCAAAACTACTCAGACACCTTCCAAGCCTCTTCCTGGTCCCCCATCGAAAGCATTTCCCTTATCAAATCCTTCTAACAATAGAGGGTCATCTCGGTTGTCCATGATGACACCTATGCCAGAGTATGAACCAACTGTATCGGATCGAAAGTCACTGGAACCTATATTATTGACACGAAGAGGATCTGCAGATTCGTTTGAACAAGATAGTCCTACGAATACTCCAAGACAGTCGGGTATTTCTGAATCTACAGAGCAGCAGCCATCCTATACTAAGCCAACTGTTCAGCAGCAAGTCGCATTGTCGAATGGTTGGGAGCAAGTTCAAAAGTCGAAACAGCAAACAGTTCAGCAACAAGCTCAACCATTTTCACAACCACAGCACATGCAGCAACCAGTTCAACAACCAGTTCAACAACAAGTTCAACAACCAGTTCAACAACCAGTTCAACAACCATTTTCACAACAACAGATGCGGCAACCTATTCAACAAACATCACAGCTACAACCGGAAGTAACCATAGCTGTGGTATTATATGACTTCAAATATCCATCAGAGAAGTGTATAACATCAAAGAAGGGAGAACAATTGCTAATCTATCTGTCAAAGTCACCAGAGGATTGGTATTTTGCTAGGAACTCCATTGGAGAATATGGAATCATTCCACGCACTTACTGTAAACTAATCCCTTGATTGTATTTGCAACAAACACTCATATTCAAATCTCACTTTGTTCTCTATAAATCCTAGCCCCTCAATGGCCACACGAACAATATCTCCCTCCTTCAGATACACATATGGCTTTCGTACAAAACCAACACCTTCAGGCGTACCAGTAAAAATAATTGTTCCTTTCTTCAAAGTTGTTCCTTCTGATAAAAAGGAAACAATATCAGCGACGTTCCAAATCATATCAGAGGTATTGGAATTCTGCATGATCTTATCATTCAACCTTGTTGATAATTGTAACTTGTCAACAACCGAGTCTATTTCTTATTAAAAAAGAAAAAACCTACTGAGTTGTGACTGTAACACGATCTGAGGACCAATTGGACTAAACGTATCAAAGGATTTGGCTCGTGTCCACTGACCACTGCTCTTTTTGTTACCCTATGTAAAATTTATGAACAAAGAAATACTTGCCAACGACGAGCAGATACATCATTCCCAATACAATAGCCATGGACATAGTCCAAAGCATCCTCTTTCGATACATCCTTGCAGTCCTTCCCTATCACAATTACTAGTTCCCCTTCGTAATCAACTTCTGGCTTCTGTGAAGCACATTTCGGAACAACAATATCGTCAAAGGGCCCTGTAATTGACGAAGTAGCCTTCATAAACACAGCAGGGAAGGCTGGAATTGGCAATTTCGCTTCCTATAAATCAATACTCATATCAGATACTACTGCTGCATGCTTTTTGTAGTTCAAACCAATGGCATACACAGCTACTGGATCAATTGGAGGCAAAATCTGTAAAGCAACATCCATTCGATCAGAAAGCTTGCAATCTCCAAAGATGTCACCTTCAATCACGCGTACTTCTGTCTAAATACTCAAGAAAACAGGAAGTCACTACTTTCGGACAAGCACCTTGCTCTGGTTGACCGTATCGAATTTTTCCATCAGGACCCTTAAATCGAACATAAGATGTCACTGGATCACCGGGAACACTCTATCGTAATAGAAATATTGAATACATACAAGGAACCTCAAAAGAGAAGACGAGCGAAGAAGTTTTGATGTGTGACGAGCTAACATCCTAGAATTAGTAGAGATTGTGACTTAGTCTACACTATGGATATATATACAATTCCTGACTGACAACAAAGACAATAAAAGACAAGAAGACCCTCACTTCTCTAGGACGTTTTGTACAGCCTTCACTGCATTTGGACTATTTAGATGATCGTAGAACTCCTTTTCAAAAGATGACTTTTTGACGATGTCCTTAATAACAAATGTCTTCTTTTTACTCAGCCTTCTTCCAGCAGCCTCAATTAATACTTTGTCACCAATTACAGCCGCATTATTCTCATCATGAACGATCATACGAGTTCTCTGAGGAAGATTCTTCTTAATATGGGAGTTCCATTTCCTACAATATCAAATACATACTCTTGGTCTCACATCTTCTCTACAACCACAACACACGATTTCTGCATTTTTGCAGAAACGACAGTAGCTAGATACCTAGTAGCCTTTGGAACGACCGACATTGTCCACAATTCCCTATAGGGCTTTGCTATTGTATATATAATCCCGCGGGGAATGGTGAGAATAGCAGATTGTATGTTTCTGGAGTTCTTACCATTCAAACTTCCTGAGTGGATATTCTTACAAGATCCAGTGATAAATCAATTCGTCATGATTGATCATCAATAGGAGGTCTGCTTTTTTAGTGTGATTTTTTTCTCTAAACTCATTAATAAGAATGATACTACAGTAGTATTTCAGAAATGGAACTGAGACCTGCACAGAAGTTGTTGAAATTGGAATATCATAGGTTGGACCAGCAAAAAGGTAGATGAGTCAGAATTGGATGATGATTTCATTGTTTACATGAAATATAATGAGGCATTCAAGAGAAAGTCCCGTGATTTCATTATAATCGTATTTCAGAGGATCTGTTGTGGTTTTGAACATTCACTATGAGTGATGAACATCCGTAATCCTTTGATAATGTACTTATTCGTAGGTTAGAGATGGATGCTAGGAAGGGTCTCGTTATGATTGGAATTATGAATTCTAGGTAACTGGCTAAATTGGGAAGCCTCACTATGCCAATTAATCGGGTCTTTTGTTCGCTGTTATGTAATGGTTCCTGATTCTTCCAACATAGACTGCCGATGGCTCTATTTACTGCGGTATTGTGAGTTCGGTAGATACTTCTCTAACTGCTGTATATCTTAACTATGCATACATTGAAGTATTCCTATCATGAGTAATCAATCTGTAGTCAAGTAAGCAGTACATTTCCCAGTGGCCAGAAAAGAAGACAGTTGAAATTCTTCTCAAAACGTTGGTGATGTTGGTTACAGATCGAGGAGTACCGGCCCCTGAGCATTATCCATTGATTGAAGACCAGCCTGATCAACAAGTGAATGAGATAGAACCAGAACCAGAGCTTTCGGAGGTAGGAGTGTTGATATGGGCTAATCGTAGCAAGTAGATAAGAATTGTGGTTTTGTCGTGGAGATTTCGAGTAATGGAGCTATTCAAAATACAGATGATAGCACACCAAGTCTTCAGCTGAGACCTGGGAAAAAGAGTGCATCTGATCCACGTGTCGCTTTAGTTCCATGCTCTGCCAACAATCCGACGAAAGAATCCCAGTCGTCACGTCTTTGGAAGCCGAGAAGTTTGCATCCTGTCGTTCAGAAATTGAATGACGAGTCTCAGTCAAAGCGTAGTGAAAGAACTCTATCGAGATCAAGTTCACCAAATCGCTCGGCTGCGTCAACCCAACAAACAGTGCGGGGTGCCGTAAAGAAGTCTGAGAAAGCTCCTGTAAAGAATGCTCCGAAGGAATCAGCGAAGGAGCCTGTCAAGAAGCCTACTAAATGGCCTATAAAACAAGCAGTAACTCAACAAGTTCAAGAAGAGCCGCAGCCAGGGCCTCAAGCTGTGATGCAACCTATGTTGTATTCATCAGTGCCATATCATTCTGTGCCCAAGGCACCACCCTTGTATCAACCTACACAACAACCCTTCTTGACTCAATTTCTTACTCAACCACCTTCTCAGCCTATGTTAGCACAACTACAGCAACCTATTCAACAGACCGTCCAAATCATACCAGTACAACAGCAAGGATCACCAATGACAATTCTACACCCGATGGCTGCTCCTCAACCTGTACAACCACCAGTAGTTTCGCCACCTCCACAACCAGTAGTCATTCCTAGATCACACCCAATGACCGCTCTTCACCCAAAGACCCCTCAATCTACACAACAAGTACCAGCTCCCAGACCGGCTCCTCCACCAGCTCAGATGATACCGCAATCTTTTCAGCCAGCGTTATCCCATCCTTCTAATCAAGTCGTCATTCCACAACCTAGTCCACAACAAACTCAGTTTCTTCAACAGCCGATGGATTGTCCTCAGTACTTCTTGATGCAATCCGGTTCTCTACCAACTGTAACTCAAACTCCTCAAAGAGTCCAGAAGCCTTTACAAACTATCCCGAATGGTGGTGAACAAGCGTTTACTACAAGCGTTGGGTATCCGACAGCTAGTACTGTATATGGTAATCAACCACTGTATATTATCGCTGGTCCATGATCCTCTGATCCTCAGACTACTGTCAGTCTACTCATGTAGTAGTACATTTGTTTGAACAAACAATTCACTTCTTTTCATTCAGACTTGTGAATAACCGGAAGATGTGTCATAAAACGAACTGTCCGAAGTGTAATAAGCCAACTTGGTCAGGCTGTGGTCATCATGTTGATAGCGCTCTTCAAGGAGTAATTCATTAGTTTGTTTTGGAATATAGGTACCAGAAGAAGAGAGGTGCCACTGTAAACCTTGGACTCAAGAACTTGTAAATCAGAACCCTGAAACGATCCAAGGTGGATGTTGTTTTTATTTGATTGTTTCTTCTTCATTTCACGTTCATTCATTATCTGTTTGACATGCAGGACAAACACGACGTGAAGTGCTCCTTTTGTGACACAATCATCAGAACAACATACTCTGCCGTTATTTGTTCCAAATGTGAAAAGGTAATCCCACGAAATCGAAGTCACGAAACAGACAATGCACTCAACATACTGTCCAGGATGTGGACTACTCGTTAAGTCTGGATCTTCAACCAAAGAGCATTCAAGGCTCTGGCACAAGAGCTGCTATTCCCTTTTTGCTGTTGGTGGTGAGCTTCTCGCCTTGATACCTTATGAATTAGAAACAGATGAAGATATTCAAGACCTTGATGCAAGGGTGAAAGAAACTACAAAGAAAACACGCAGAATATTAACTGGAAATGGAACATTCTTGTTTTATGATGATGCTATCAAGGATATTCCTGGATCTGTAGGGAGGAAAGATAGTCTCCCATTATCAAAACTAAAATCATCTGCATCAAGCGACAGTATTCAGACAGATCCTATTCCATCATCAGTGGATATCCATACTCCTATTGAATTATAGTTCGTGGAAGGAGATGACCTGGGTGAACTATCCCCACATTCTCATGACGATGACAGTGGATCTGCCCTCCCAAATTTCTTCTCGACAAACTTACGTGCAAGGATTTGGTGCTGTTGATGATTGTAGCAAATTATATTCCGACTGCAAACTCTCGGATACATAAAGGATAACGAGATTGATGGTCAAGTGTTTCAGAACTCCATCAGTGGAATGGAGATTGTCAATTTCTTAATCTCGCGTAAGCAATGCAAAAGTCGCGAGGAAGCAAAAGTTATTGGACAGAATCTCGTGGATACCCATATCCTAGTTCCTGTTATGAAGAACGAAGAAGATGAGGGTACAGAGGAAATCAAACCATTTGAAGGAAATAGTGAGTTGTATTATGTGAATGAATCCATTCTTGAAGTGAATGAGTCAGGAAAGTCAGTGTCAGATCCATCTCTACCTATAAAGGAACATAATCAGATTGTCCGTATGTCTGGATATCTAACAACCACAAGTAACTCTAGGAGTCGCGTATCATGTAGATAAGGATGGAAAGTCACAGAGACCATGGTGTGAATTAGCTGCAGGTATTCTACGACTATCTGAAACACCTGTAGTTGTTTTAGCTCCTATGAAATATAGGATATGCGTTGTTATGAAGCTCTGGATACCAACGAGTTCCAAGTGAATCCTGTCGATAATGGAATGGAAAAACAAACATGCTTTAAACTTTCGGGTCATGTCCGTGAGATTCAATTCCAGGCCGAAACAGCAGAAGAATGTGAGGAATGGATGAGTGTATTGCGAAATAAGGATTGAAATAGTTGTTATTTGTGTTTGTTTGAAGATTGAGTGACTAGTGATTCGGTTCTGTTGATAATCACCATCTTCAATTATTACTTTGTTTTCCAGTGTCCGCATGAGTGAAGAATATTCGAGTGTAGAAAGAAGTAGATTTAAGTAGGTCTTTATTGCTAACACTATCAGTAGAAAGTGTATACTATGGTCACCAATTCATCCTCTTACTTGGTTTTTACCTTTTTTCGGTCACATCGCTATTGCTGATTCACAGGGAAATGTCTACGACTTCCAGGGAACATTCAATGTTGGTAAGAATCATATGTTATTTGGATATCCTACAAAGTACGTTCAGCTTGTTCCTCCAGGAGAGAACGATGCCCAGTGGGATGAGGCTGTCTTTAAGGCGATTCGTCAATACAAGCAAGAATACTACAGTATATGGTGAGATTTCGGTTTTGGTTATCATGATAGGACGAATAATTGTCATTCGTTTGTCGCCTGCGCTCTGAATAACATGTCGGTTCCTGGTTATTCAAATGTGCATTTTGATGTGAACAAGCTGGTGGGAATCGTGTTAACTAAATCCCATCATTTGTCGTTCAAGGGTTTCCTCCTTTCTTGGGTCCCATTTGCTCTTCTAGTCATAGGAATTTGCTTGTTATTCATGTTCCTCTTCTGTGTTTGATAAAACAAGGATATAAGATATCTATCAAAAGATCGTCTTCACTTAATTCATCCTCACTTTCGCTTAAAGCACCTAACACCTCTTCATCATCCTTGCTATTGTCATCTTCTATCCTCGAATCCTTTTCAGTTAGACTAGGAACTTCTGAAGTATTGGGGACAGGTTGGATTTCCATAGGATCCAATTTGTCTGAATTACTGGGAATAGGAGTAGGAGTAGGAGTATCAGAAGCTACAGGGACATCAGGAACATTCATCTTCTCCTTTAGATGGACAGCAAGAATTAGACTCACCAACTTCGGGTTTCTCCGCTCCTCTGTTTTATATTTGTTTTTCAGCTATCAATGAGCAAGTCCCACAAATAACACATCTCTCCGCGTTCGATTAGTTATAACTTTATTCATCATAAAGAAATCGGTTCCAAAACGACGTAGACACTACAAATCACTAGTAAACTGTTTTCAAACATCATAAAACTGTCTCGTTTCTTCAACAGACCATACAACAACCTTATGCTTTCGCCGTTTTGCTGTTTGCTCCACAAGTCCACTGAGGAGAGTCTCGTCATCGCTATCATCCATGTCAAAACGATCTACTTGACGGTTCTATATAGTACAAATCCACAATGACTACAAGAGTCGATCGATCCAAGACAATCTGACCATTGATAAATGAAACCTCTAAACCTTTCTTTTTTCGTTTTGCCTCCGGCATATCATCAACACTTCCAATGACTTCACCATGAGCTGATTGACTCTGATCAGCTTCAGGCTCAACGTCCCCACCACTTGCTTCAATCAACTTCCTGTCCTAGAGCATCAAATACCATACTTAAATGTACTCTCCTCAATTGCTCGGCTCTCGTTGGTCTTCCTTCATTTGAGAACTTTATATATTCACCTAGTGATTTTGTGCGATCTTGAGACGTTTGCTGAGGTATATCCTTGTATATCTTTCCTATCGCTTATTCTTGTAATGATCTGATACCCATCACCTCACTGATACTAAATCTCCGATGACGATCCATTGGAATGTCGGAATCATTGTACTACCTGTTATTCCATTTCAATGCTATTACAGGATAATTCATAATCGGTTGCGATTAATATTGAATCAAACTACTCCCCAAAAGAAAAAAATAAATTTGCATTCCCAACAAACAATCAAATCAATCCCTATCTAAATGACATTTAATCACGAGCACGTTCCAATGACCAGTCCGAGAGAGTAGAAGCATGAGCATATGATCCATCACTCTTTCTCAAAGCCTTGTTCTTGAACGTATTCTTCTTTGTTCCAATGGAAGAATACCTATAATGGAATCCGGTTCATACTACTACCCTTGCTTATACAAATCACAATATGGAATAGAAAATGCAAACAGAAAAGCCCAAACATCTCCATATGACCAATACAGTATCGGGAGGATTCTCATGAACGCCGGATAATCAGGAGTGCTGGGAGTATGGAGCTGAAGACCTGATCCCTGAGGATCTGTTCGACGAACTCCCAAAAGAATGGCTTTAGTTTGAAAATGATCGATGATTGTCTTCAATCCTTCCTTAAATGATTTGTTACTGCGAACTAGCTGAATCCCAATATCCTTAACGGTTTTGTTCAAGTGAACATCGATTTCTTCAAAATCGTCGGCACCGTGGAAGGCAATACACAAACAATTGTCTACACTTTCCTGATAGTCACCAAGTCTTCCAAGTCGTTCCAAATACAGATAGAGAGCCAAGCGCCAGAGGTGAAGGCAAACATCCGAGTCTTTTCCCCCATTATATGAGATGGATGTAAAATCAATGCCATAATCATCAAAGGCCTTGCAGATCGTATTAATGGCATCAGTTACTTTAGAATACAATTCTGGTTGCTTCTCTTGCAACTCCTTGTAAACATTAACAAGATCGAAAACAGATGGTTGCATCTTAACAAAAGGATGAAGTTCGATTCTCCCATTCCACAGAAAACTGTATCCAAACGTTCAACAAACAAAAATTCACACTAAATTCACGCGCTTTTCACCATCTCCTTTCCCTTTGTAGATGCACGACCCATGATTGCCAGTGGCTGTTCTTTATTCTGGTCTTGGACATCCACGAATACCTCTTCTCCACTATGGAGATCTCCACCAATAATCATTTTCGATAGAGGAGATAACAAGTACTGTTGAATAGCTCTCTTCACAGGACGAGCACCAAACTGAGGATGATATCCAGTAACAGACAACCAGGTCTTCGCCTTATCCGAAACATTCAACTCCATATTCTGATACTCCAACAATTGATCCACATACTTCAGCTGGAGATTCACAATATTCTTCATATCCTCCTGATTCAGCTTACGGAAGACAACTAATTCGTCTACACGATTCACAAACTCAGGTGGGAAGTAATCATGGACGGTTTTGATAATCTGAGAGCGGACACCAGCTTCATTTCCTGTGACCTCGCCTGAATAGAGTTCACTACCCAGATTGGAAGTCATGATAATGATCGTATTACGGAAGTCGATTGTTCGACCCTGAGAATCAGTAAGACGACCCTCATCAAGGACTTGAAGAAGTAAATTACAGACTTCTGGATGAGCCTTCTCAAATTCATCAAACAGAACCACTTGATAAGGATGACGGCGAACTGCTTCAGTTAGCGTGCCACCTTCTTCATATCCCACATAACCAGGAGGAGCACCGATCAAACGGGATACTGAAAACTTCTCCATATACTCAGACATGTCGATACGAGTAAAACAGGATTCGTCCTTGAAGAGGAACTTACAGAGAGTCTTACACAACTCTGTCTTGCCCACACCTGTAGGTCCCAGGAAGAGGAACGAACCGAGAGGACGGTCATGGGTGCGCAAGCCAGCACGAGAAATTCGAATACACTCACTCACCTTCTTGACAGCCTCTGTCTGGCCAATCACACGTTGAGACAAAACGTCTTCCATACGTAACAGACGGTGCTTCTCATCCTCCATCAATGTAGATAAAGGAATACCTGTCCGACGAGACACCACATCAGCAATATTGTTAGCAGTAACACGCTCTGCTAGCATTCGCTCCTTCACCACCTTCGTGTCCTCCTCTAATTCCTTCTCCAACTTCGGAATTGTTCCATACTTCAATTCACTGGCTCGTTGCCAGTTGCCAGCCATCTGTGCTCGTTCTAACTGAAGACGAGACTCCTCCAGTTCACGCTTCAGTTTCTTCGACTTCTCCAGTGACTCCTTCTCCTCCTTCCACTTCTTCATCAGCTCATCATGCTTCTTCTCCATCATCTTTACATCTTCTTCCAATGCCTTCAAACGATCAAGACTATCTCCATCCTCCTCACGCTTCAGAGCTTCAATCTCGATCTTCTTTGTCATCAGTTGGCGATCTAGTTGATCCACAGCTTCAGGTTTGCTCTCCTGCTGCAAACGTAAATGACTTGCTGCTTCATCCACCAGATCCACAGCCTTATCTGGCATCTTACGATCTGTGATATACCGATCTGCCAAGGTAGCAGCAGCTACCAAAGCCGAATCAGCAATTCGAACTCCATGATGAACCTCATATCGCTCCTTTAATCCACGTAGAATGCTCACAGTGTCTTGGAGTGTAGGTTCTTCGATGATGACTGGCTGGAATCGACGAGCCAAAGCACCATCTTTCTCAATGCTGTTACGGTACTCGTCCAATGTTGTAGCACCCACACATGACAAATCTCCACGAGCCAAAGCGGGCTTCAAAATATTCGAACCATCCATCGTTCCGGACATTCCACCTGCACCCACCAATGTGTGCAGCTCATCAATAAACAGAATGATCTGACCATTGCTCTCCTTCACATCCTTCAGAACACCCTTCAGACGCTCCTCGAAGGATCCTCGGAAACTAGCTCCGGCAACCATAGCAGCAAGATCCAAAGATACGACTCGTTTGTTTCTCATACTTTCAGGAACTTCACCTGCCACAATACGCTGAGCAATTCCCTCAACAATAGCTGTCTTACCAACACCAGGCTCTCCGATCAGTGCCGGATTATTCTTTGTACGACGACACAATACTTCTAGAGTTCTTCTAATCTCTTCTTCTCGACCAATTACCGGATCCAGTTTTCCTTGCTTCGCCAGTTCCGTTAGATCAATCCCATACTTGGCCAGATTCTGTCCCTTTGGAACATTATCCGGATTTGTCCATGAGTATTGAGGAATCTGAGGAGGATCTTCTCTGAACAATGGTTTCGATACATGAAAACTTCGAATCGATGTTAACGACCTCGAACAACTACAAAATGAACGAATTCAAACTAAATCCTACGCAACCAAAGTCCTTGTGGTCACAAACGACTTCAAAGAATGAGCTAACATAATAACTAAAATATGACAAGAAAAAAAGAAGAAACTTCGAGAATCATCCAAGAATTCGATGGATTTCCATACCCACAATTGCGACCCTTCCCCTATCAAATGACGAGAATCTTCGATAACAATAGATGAAGATAAAAAATGCTTTCCACTGCACTTATCGTCTGCCAGGACATTCTCTCCGTTGTCTGTTCTGGTAGCATACAAACTACGGAGGAGTACGAATTGGATCAAGTCATCGTACTTGTTTCATTGTTTCATGTAATTTCATAGACATCAGGAATCCAGAATTTGTGTCAGGTTGGATTGAAAAACTTCATTCTTGCCATCATCTCCCCTCGAACCGAAGTTGAGAAAAGTCTCTCGCGTTGTATTCAAAGCTGCATTCCAAATGCTAGCATTTCGTTCATTCGAATTAGTGATTGGAGTGTACCACTTAATGGCTTGTCTTGAATGTAGATGGGTACTGGAGATATTCTAATTGAAAACAAAAGGATGTTGCAAGACAACGAACCTGTTTTAATAGTTTCATGGAGGAGTATTCCAGATGCTGATACTTTGATGACCTTTCTTAATAATCCAGTCCAACTGGCATCCATTTTAGCTAGTGGTACTAATAAAAGTCCATCCGAAACCAGTGTTGCTGTTGATTCTACTACGCATTGTCTTCTTGAAACCGATACATCTTTTATTCCATCATCAATCGAATATAAATCATTGAAAGGACTGTACTGCATCACTCCTACCCTATTGAATGCACTTCCATCAACATATCCTGTTACACGACCCACAAGTCTGATTCAAGTTCTTCATCGTGCAAATCAGATCTGTCCCAATAAGATTCAAGTGTTTTCTGAAAACGAACCGATGGAGTTCCGAAATGTTTGTCTTCATTTGTTGAAACATCCACCTCTCGAGAGTAATCGTATTACTCTCTTTGTTGAAAATGGTATGGACAACAGAGTTGTCACTTACCATGATCCACAATCTGCCTTCGAATACCGCTGTCAGGTGCATTCAGTGCTTCGATACAGCTATGGAGTGTGAGTTATCGATAGAACAGTAAATCGTAGGTGTGACAATCACGGCAACATTCATTATCAAGAACTCCGTTCTATACCTCGGGAAATCCGTATTCCGTCAGGAACAGAGGACTTATGGATTCAGGATCAGATTGATAATACCTTGGAGAGACGAATGGTCCTTCGACAGGGAGTTCGTGTGATCATATCTCTGGAAAAGTGGAGATGGAATCATTCTTATCACATTGAACGTGCAGTAGTTCCTCAAGTTGTATATATGTGTTCTGATAGTATCATCGTGGATATGCCAACAAATCAGTGGAGTGATGTGATACTTGCATTAAAGAATGAAAACACTAGCGAAATAGAAGCGATTACTATTTATGCAAATGAGTTGAGCCGTATTCTCATAGAACCATCAATCGAACACAATGATGGACAGATCATGAAACAATTGAAGAATGGTACAATTATCGAATTCCATGGACTTATAATTACTCCAATTACTTCCAGTATGGATAATCAGATGATTCATGGATATGGTTCAATCTATCATCCTAGAATGAGTCCTATTTCGATAGGTCATCGTGGTTGTGGAATGAACACTGTATTTTAGTTTCGGTATTTATTAGTCGTAGATTCCAAATCAGAGTGAAATTGAAAACTCTCTTCATAGTTTTACTGAAGCAGATCGACGTGGACTGTCCACAGTTGAGTTTGATCTTCAGTTGTCGCGTGATGAGCATGTGATGGTGTTTCATGATTATGTACTCTGTTAGCTTATTATTGTACTTCCATTGTAGGTCTGAAGAATCAACAACTGGTTCCCATTGCTGATACTCCCTCAAATATATTACAGTTGGCTTTGGTTTATAATTTCATTTCTAGACACTTTCCACTACCTTCTCCTATTAACTATCATGGAGAGATACAATATATGCCTTTCTTCAGTGAGATGATTCAGTGTCTTCCTCCTTGCCTTCAGTTTAACATTGAAATCAAGTATCCAATGCCTGTAAGGTTTATCAGTCCTGATAATCCTTAGTCCGAACTTGCTTCAGCCAAACTTCATATAACCAAAGAGAAGTATGTGGATACCATAGTTAGGGATCTTCAATCCATGCATTCGACTCGAGTCATTTATCTAAGTTCATTCGATTTGGATGTCTGTCTTATGCTTCTTCATAAGCAAGCAATGTATCCCGTTTTCCTTCTTCTTGGTGAGTGAGAAAGTACACTCTTAGTTCTAGATGACGTTTCGAATTGCCACGAAGTATCCAAACAAGAATGGTTGGAAGGATCTTGGAAACAGTATGTCAAGTCAGCATTAGAAAGAGGACAATTCCGAGGAGTTGTTGCTGCCGCTGAGTTGATCAACGAAGAGTCTGTGAAATGGGTCTGAAACGCTCTTAATCAATGAGTTATAGTTGAAACAAAAAAATTTGGTCGTTTATACATGGGGCAAGGAAAACAATGAAGAGAAAGAAAGAACCTATCAAGCGGAAATTGGAGTGGATGGGATCATTGCAGACAAATTTGATAAACTGTAAGAACAATAAACTACATTTGTTTGTTAGTCATGGAATGTTCCTCCTATATGTTGAACCGAATGCACCAATTAATCAAAGAACTCCTAGCAGATCCCAATTTGCGTTTGTATAAAGTGGATTCTTGAGAAATAGGAGACTTCTATTCTCCTTTGGACTACAAAGGATTAGGACTGAAACAGTATCTTACAATTGTAAAATATCCCATGGATTTGGGGACCGTTGACGTACATCTTTCATGCTCACTTGATCTCTAGTCACGAATACAAAGAGGGATGTACTCAAATATTTATGAGGTCCTTTTTGATATTGAAGCTATCTGGAATGCTTGTATAACATACAATGGAGTATTTATTGGTCCTGAGTTGTTAAATCGTAGAGTACTCATTTTCTATCTGTGATTGCCAGTACCTACAAACTTAAGTGTAGAAATGAAGTTAACACCTTCATTAATGACTGTGGGTATTTATGTATTTGTTTATGAATAGATTACAAAGAGAATCCGTTCAGTTGTATTGATCCACTAACATATAGAGAAGAACTCAGTATAATGCAAAATCAACTTAGAGGAGCTGTAACATCGCTTTCCTCTGAAGATTTGTCCATCTTCATCTATGCACTTCAACAAGAGTATCCAGAATGCTTTCAAATGGTAATTGGTAGCTTGAAGTATTAATGTCAGGATAATGATGGTGTAAAAATATCTTTTGAAGGGCTCGATGCATATATAGTTCACGAACTTTATCGTTTTTGCTGTCCAGAGTTAGTGTAGTAGTTTATTACCGTTATTCCCCTGTTTGTTCATTCTCAGACAATTCTCTATTTAGTTCAATCTCTTTGGTTTTCAATTGTGTATGAATGATAAAAAAGAATTAGAATATAGAAACAGCATGGGTTGCATTCCGTCGAAACAGAGTACAAACTATTTATTGTTGCATAACTTTCTATAGAAGAAGATACAGATGTCACTACTGGACTTCTACCAACGGAAAACGAGAATGACAGGAATCCTCATCCAGTCCAACGATACGATGTTTCATCAAGGTATTGGAATAACTGCTATCAATTTCTTGTAGCGAAGATAGTACTCATCAACTGACGGCGGATCGGAGGAATGGAAGTCAGTTTTTAAATAATCTCGTTGAAAAGAACATCCAGTAAAGATGATTGGACTATAATTAGGAATAGAGACTTGATTGATGTCCCTTCACTAGCCTACACCTTGTATGGTACAAACAGTCCATACAATTACTGTGAGGATTACAAGTATGTTTTTGAAAAAGAGATGACATTGAGTTCGGTGATTACTTCTGTCCGAATTGTTGATGGAATTTTGAATGTCAGTATCCCTCCAGTGGTTGACGTTGGAAAGGATATAGAATCGCTTCTTCAAGAGCCTTCGGCTGTGAATTATTCAATGATCGATCTGTGTGAAAAGACTCTAACCAATAAGGTGGATTCGATGAAGATTGTAAAGTGTTCTCTTGTTGTTGATTTCTGACATCTTTCGTGTATTCTATTGTATCTTGTTTTCCAATAAACACATCTTAATTTTCAATATGGGGACTGCAGCTCCGAATGAACGTACTGAGATTATCTGCATCTACCTTTAATCTAACCTCAACAATACATACCCTTATCCTGCACATGGTAGACGTTCTTGAAATTATCACCATGTGAAATGATGTCTACCACATTGGCAACATCTACAAGTAAGAATCAGATCAAACATATACTCTCAAGTCTCACCATACCAAAGTTGACAAGATTGTTTCCTTCAAAAATCAACTTAGATAAAGCAGGCAGTGAAGTTAATGCCACTGTGTTCTTAAAGTGTGATGCATTCGGTTCTCCTTCTCGACGATCTTTTCTCAAATCACCATAAAAGGCCAAGTTATGGAATGTGATCTTACGGAGACGAGCCATATCTATTCATAACTCAATTACTCTAGAACTACTCTCAAGTGACAGAATATGACAATTCATGAAAGTTGTTACTCCAAATTCAATGCTCTCAAGAGTATGAAGATCTACAGTAAACATCCCTTATATGACCTACTCATCACACGGAAATCAGAGTTGTAGAAACAGAACGAATTTGAATTAGGGTCACCGATCTGTAATGTCTTCAATACATGCAAATTGATAAGCTGAATCGAGCAATAGTCGGAGAAGGAGAAAGCTCCAATCGTGATCTCAGAGAGTCGATTACAATCAGCAATTACCAAACTACAATTCTTGCGTTCACCTTTGTTGTTTTTGCTCATAGTAAAGCTATTCTTTCCCACAATGAATTTCTCCAACTTAACCATGCCTCGGAGCTCAAATCCAATCAGATTCATAAAACACTCATCACCAATCACAAGGGTCTTAACTTCTTCAAGGACTTGGAGATTCAATGATGTGATGTTGCTCTCATTGCAACAATGATCTGCCACTGTGAAGTCAACCACCGTTGAGGAGATGTATTCCAGATCTGAAGCTTGCTGAATAACGATCGATAGACTGTTATTCAACGGATTGTCTTCTGTCTCCTGTGGATACGATGTCCCTGAATAGAAAGATTCTGTCCTCTTCGGCTGAGTGACTGAATTAGATTCAGTGTGCGCATTAGGAATACTGTAGTCCGTTACCACCTGAACAGCCGAATGCTGAGATTTCGCTTCCACTGAGTTACGGTCATACATAGATTGTACTTTAGGTACAGCAGGGACTACAGGCATTCCTACTGGCTGTCCTTTAGGTACAGCAGGAACTACAGGCATTCCTACTGGCTGTCCTTTAGGTACAGCAGGAACTGTAGGCATTCCTACCGGTTGCGTAGGAATAGAATCCTCGTAGACAAGTGTATGGTTAGTAACAGGCTCCTCTGCAGGAACATTATCCGATATCACCGCCTTAGGCATTAAGGGCTCTGGAATCAGTGGTAAATTCATAGATATATGCTCCACATGAATAGACTCCACTGGAAGATTATCCGAATGAGATTCAGTATCAACAGGCACAGAAGGGGTTACCATTAGTGGGGCTGAGGCTTTGCTCTTCGGAGTAGGCTCCATAGTCACCACAGTCTCTTGTCTCTCTCCTGCACGAAGCGATGGAACGATCATGTCATTGGGACCATACCATCCATTCGTGAAACGAATAGAACCCTCCTTTTCAATACCGTTTTCCCAAATACTCTCGCCTGAAGCAAGGCCACTAGCAGGATCAATCACATTTCCAGGTCCATTGCGCTTGTACGTATCCGTAGTCTCATCAAAAATATAGCCACCAACATAGATAGGAGAACGGTCTAACAAATTGGCATTACTCTCTTCACCTTCACTGTATTCAACCATCTTATCCCCTTCAAACTCCTGTAAATAGCGATAAATCTGATCATTCTTGAACACACCATAGTACAAGACTTTACCCGTAGTACCATCATATACATAACCACGTCCCTCACGCAGTTCTTTGTCATTGTTGTATTCACCACGATAGACAGCAATACCAGTGATGGGATCAGAAATCACAAGTTGAAGTCCACGTTTTGTATTCTCAAGAGCACGGAGATCCATGCCTGTAAAGAATTTCCAATCCATAGTGCACTCAGCTTTACCATCACCATACATCGTGACTCCACCGACCTTTCTTCCATCTTCAATTCTCCAAGATAATTGAAGCACGCCACGTTTGAATAACTGAACAATTCCATAAACTTTGCCATCCTTCAGTTCACTCAATACATACTCATCCTGGTGAGGTTCAGCAAAGTACTCTACCTGAAACTCCTTTCCATTGATAACTTGCACTATCTGGTTTACACGCTTGTAATCTTTGAGGAAACAACGGTTCTCGATCTTTTTGGAGTACTCTTCTATTTGTAAACAAGAGCCAAAGAAGGCCTATACGAAAGTTCTCGATCATTGCTGCCTTAATATGATCATTAATAATATGAAAAAGAATGTCCCCATATTAAGCAGAAAGGAATACAATAATTGGGTTCATCTCATAAATAACAACAAATTGGGTTTTAACTGATTCAACAAACACGTCCTACGAACTCTTTACCTTCTCAGAATGCCTAGAAAACTTCAAAAACTGCATGATTTCCTCACGAACAATATTCCACACATCTACCCAATAATGGATCCAAGTTTGAAGGATTGTAGCGAAAAGGGACACTATTAGAACCCATAAAGATGAAAAAGACTTCCAAGCCGAGGATACAAAGGAAGATAGCAACCGAAGAAACCATAAATGTACGTAATAAGGATGCAGACAGGCAAACAAAACATGAACAAAAAAGCGTGGAACGCGACCACTCTATGAATCAGGATTGGATAATACTTGTACGGGATAAAGGGTATTGATTGTATGTTGCGCTTCGTGACGTACATCAACAGTAGGGAAGAGAGGTCCGCCTGATGTGGACAGATTCTGCAGAACAGATTGGAGACGGACAGAAAGATCGAAATTGAGAGTAATATCGTGGAACTGTCGAATTCTACAATGTACAACCAAGAAAGGACATACTTCTTGAGATACAGAATAAGCGATTCCTCAGAACGAATCGTTGACAAGATCAGAATCATATAGAGAAGAACTACAGAAGAGGGACTTTCCATCTTCTTCAAATCTAGAAAACTGCACTTTTCATCAACTTCATGGAGAGTGGGAATTAGAGCATTTCTATCAAATTAACATCCTACTGCTATTTCTACTCATTTTCAAAGTAGACCATGTACTTTCCAACAATAGTAAGAAGATCACTTAGAAACACACGAATCAGGATTCGATGATTCTGAATCAAGTTTTCATCGTTTGAGTTCATTTGAGTAGACTCTAACGAACCTCCTGCAACAATAACAGTTTCTTCCTCTTTTTCTTTCATAGGGAGATCCTTTTCGGACTGTTCCATGATAGTATATAATTCACAGCAATGCAACAAAGAAGACCGAAGAATGTAGTAGAGATTGTGGAATTTGCTTTGATGATTATTGACATCGAACATAAATAGTCTGTTACTTCCCTTAAATACACTATTCAAGCAGAACAAAAGAAGATTATGCATTTCAATAGAATCATCAATAAGAGCAGGATTCTCAAGGGTTCTTGAAAGATAATTGCAGACAAACAAAACAGATAACTGGCAGAAAATTGGGTCAAAGAGAGAATGACTTGACAATGAATTAGCAATTGACAACAAACGATCTCGCACGCTTTGATTCCCTTTCAGAAGTTGACAGGAAATATAATCAGCCACAATCTACGTATAATACACCCCCAAAGAACCACACTTCTGAATACAGGGAATTAGGTGTAAGAGATGGAACATTTAACTTGTTTAAAATCTTCATATCAATGAAAGAACTGCAATTCATAAGAATCTCTTCCATGATGTGCAGTTGTCCATCTTCTGATTCAATAGTCGGAACTGACTAAAAATAAATGAGTATAACAGTTACAACTTCCAATCTACTCAGAATCTCACTGGACATATTTATTTGAAATGTCGTATACAGAGAATTCGGATCTCTTTCTCTACTAAATGAATTCGAAATACCATCTGTACATAGTCTCTTGCGAAGGAGGTACAGTTGATGGAGTCTCAATAGACGAAGTACTCTTTAACAATGCATTTTCAAGATCAACTTCATCCAAAAACGATAAGCTAGTAATCGAATTCGATCTCACAATCGGAACGAAATCAGTTTCTGACTCGCATAGAGAAGAGTATGTTCCACTTCTCTGTCTTCCTGACATACTATTTCAAAGATAACTGAAAAGTACCAATAGTAGTGACAAAAAACAAGTCAAATTGGGGTTAAGAGATTATCTCATTGAATATGGACTGTGTCATCGATCTGACAAATGTCCATGAAGGTAGAGAGGAATCAGATAGTATTAATGTAAGATTTGGTGTGTTTAGTGACAATGAGGTGGCTTCCTCATCAGATGACTTTGAAAATGAAGCAAAGGATATACAAGAGTTGGAAGACTATGAATTAGCTCGTTCTTTACAGGTAGGCTGTAAGAGGGATGTTAGATTCTAGATCGCTGAATATACAAATTGGAATCGTGAAATTGATAATCGAACGGCTGTCAAGAGGAAACAAGAAGATGTCGTTGTTGAAGCTGTCGATATCAAATTGAAGAAACAGAAGTGTGAAGACGAAGGGTCATATTTGTTAAATGTAATCAATCGGGAGTTTTATTAGGAATAGAAACAATTCATCACCAACGTTCTGGCTAGTGAATTGGAACTAATCGACCCCACACCCAATATTTCTGCTTTGTTTGAAGTGTTCAGTGAGAATGAGGACTGATGTGTAGTTGTATAATAAAGAATTCTTTTATGATAGTCTTAAATATATAACTGTAAGATGGAGTAAGCGAATGACACTATGTGCTGGAATATGTCGGTAAGGATGTTTTCTAGGATTCAGAATAGCATGAAAGGTCTCAATATATCTATCAGTCTTTCGGAGCCACTTCTTTCTCTTCGTCAGAGAGCTGATACTGTGAATACTCTCTTGGTAATGATGACCAACATCGATCATAGTGTAGCATGAAATGATTCATGCGTACCTATTTGTAACACACAACTACTTGGATCGAGATGATCATGGAGCAGAATTCAAGAAGCATATGCATCGGATCAATGCAAAGGGTACATAAAGAGAAGAATATTTACAAATAGCCCACTCCCACATTACGATATATCACTCTTTTCATGATGAGGTTGATTCTTGTAGAAAATGGTGGTGGAAATGTGACGGTCCTTGTCAATTCAAGCCCCCTTTTTTTGGGATTGTGAAGCGGTCAATGAATCGTCCTCCTCAAAAGGCGGATTGGTGGTTTGAGAAACATCAGAAGGAATGTGGTGGGACCTATCATTTAATAAAGTCTCCTGATAAGCCAACCGAATCAAAGGTTGTTACAGTCGAGTCCCTCTTTAAGAAGTGTGGAAAGGCTCATAAGTTGACAGATTCATGATCTTTTTGTTGAACAAACAACTCCTCCCCGACGAGGCGAAAACCTCATCCTTAGATGCAATACAAGTTGCGATCCACTTCCTTGGGGAATGGCTGGACCTCTGTTTCCA